>NC_057813.1:483441359-483487238 GCF_018294505.1 Triticum aestivum
AATCACCTTCTCCCCGGGAAGCTCCCTCCTCCCGAGCCGCGAAACCTTAGCCCCACCTCCATGGCGCCCCCACCGCACCAATTTCACAGCCGCCCTCCTCCCTAATGCCGGAGACGCTGTCCATTTGCCGTCATGCACTAGGCCGTGTGCCTCTTGCTCCATGCTGCTGGTGCTGCCTCGACGATGGCCGCGTGAACCGTACCGGAGCCGATTCACCCCCACCATTGTTCACGGTGCTAGAGTGGCTCCAACTTCGGATCCGTCTAGAGTCCTGGCGCTGCTTCCCCGTAGCCGTCGACCGTCACGACATCGCTCTTTCCATGTCACTGGTTGCCACCGCAACCACGCCGGCCTCACCGACTCGGCAGCTGGACCTGTCTACTTCACCATGCCGCCAGATAGGTCGCACCCTCATCTCAAATCACTTTATTTAGGCGTTAGTTGTCTAAATTTTTATTCTGGGCCAATCGATTCCCAATGGGAAGCAGCACCCCTCGAGGCGGTGGAGCTCCTAGGCTGCCGGTTGGCTGGTGTCTAAAGTAAGGGTGTGGGGCCGCAAGTTCGCCGCAGAAGCAGCGCTTAGATGGCTATCTTTTAGAGTTGCGTGGGTTGAAGGTACTGCTGCCGCCGGATCTGGATGATGGGGAGTCTTTGTGGATTGGCCCCGGGGCGGCGCAACCACGGCAGTGCGGTGGGGCGGGGAGTGGGGTTTTGGCCGGGGCCACGGACGGCGGAGGCAGGCTGCTCTGTCGTTTGTCGCTGGATCTTCGGGGAAGATTCCGAACAGTGTCAGCCGGGAGGCACAAGAAGGCCATCAAGCCATCCGGGGTAGATCGGACAGTACCAAAATAAAATAAAATCGTGTGACCCCAATTTAGTCTTCAGTCAACAGACGTGTGACCACTCTCGTACCTTGCTATTGATCTCTTAGTGTATTTCTTCAGATCAAAGAGATATGTCATTCTTAACATTATGCGTTATCTGCATCTTCAGACACACCGTCTTCTGACTCACCGCAGCTACTCCAACAAGGGAAGCATACACCAGAAGGGAGCTATAGTCCCCACTCAACAGTTCCCTACATCGAATGCGCGTGCCCGACATGGACAGCCACAACAACTGCAGGTCCATCGACAAGTCAGCACATGATGCTCACTCCTATGGATGGCAGCCAGATAGGTTGTACCCTCATCTTACTTGTGTGCAATATTTATGGCTTTGTTATTCATCTAAGCATGGAAAATAGATAATCACATTTCACTGTATATTCATGTTGATCTCTTACGGGTCTTGTTCAAGAGTTAACGTTGTTCCATAGTTCAGCTAAGATACTTGTTCTTTAGGTAACGCTATTCCATAGTTATCATCCATCAGCCAATGCTATCCCACAGGCTGGTGATTATAGTATTACACCACTTCTAGTATTACCTATGTTGTTCTTTAATACTTTGTGCCATCTAGTCAATCTCGAGTACAAACGATACATATTCTGTAACTTTCACCTGTGTTCTCCCTTTAGTTTATGAGACATGTTGCTGCTAGTTAACCTAAGTCCTACTATTTATGTCGTCTCCTATAGGCACTCATTACATAAATCTAACTACTAGTTGTCTTCCATGCATGTCAGATATAATTGCACACACTAATATATCCACAAGAACCTCACAGAGCAATGTAAAGGCCAATAAACTTGATGTCAATGATACCCAATATGATGGAACATGTAAAGGCGGTTCTTCAGAAGACTTGCAGAAAGAGGATGAATCCTCTTCACCCCATGCTACGTCTTGAGCTTGCGTTGGTTTTCCTTGAAGAGGAAAGGGTGATGCAATAATAGTAGCGTAAGTATTTCCCTCAGTTTTTGAGAACCAAGGTATCAATCCAGTAGGAGGCTCCTCAAAAGTCCCACGCACCTACACAAACAAACAAAGAACTCGCAACCAACGCAATAAAGGGGTTGTCAATCCCTTCACGGCCACTTGCGAAAGTGAGATCTGATAGAGATAGTATGATAAGGTAAATATATTTTTGGTATTTTATAATATAGATGCAAAAAGTAAAGATGCAAATAAAAATAGATTGAAAGCTTATATGATAAAACATAGACCCGGGGGGCATAGGTTTCACTAGAGGCTTCTCTCAAGATAGCATAAGTATTACGGTGGCTGAACAAATTACTGTCGAGCAATTGATAGAAAAGTGAATAATTATGAGATTATCTAGGCATGATCATGTATATAGGCATCACGTCCGTGAAAAGTAGACCGACTCCTGCCTGCATCTACTAATATTACTCCACACATCGACCGCTATCCAGCATGCATCTAGAGTATTAAGTTCATAAGAACAGAGTAACGCATTAAGAAAGATGACATGATGTAGAGGGATAAACTCATGGAATATGATATAAACCCCATCTTTTTATCCTCGATGGGAACAATACAATACGTGCTTTGCAACCCTTTCTGTCACTGGGTAAGGACACCGCGAGATTGAATCCAAAGCTAAGCACTTCTCCCATGGCAAGAAAGATCAATCTAGTAGGCCAAACCAAACTGATAATTCGAAGAGACTTGCAAAGATAACTCAATCATACAAAAAAGAATTCAGAGAAGATTCAAATATTTCTCATAGATAAACTTGATCATAAACCCACAATTCATCGGATCTCGACAAACACACCGCAAAAAGAGTTTACATCAAATAGATTTCAAGAAGAGAGGGGGAGAACATTGTATTGAGATCCAAAAAGAGAGAAGAAGCCATCTAGCTAATGACTATGGACCCGAAGGTCTGTGGTAAACTACTCACAACTCATCGGAGGGGCTATGGTGTTGATGTAGAAGCCCTCCACGGTCGATTCCCCCTCCGGCGGAGCGCCGGCGAAGGCTCCAAGATGGGATCTCGTGGATACAGAAGGTTACGGCGATAGAAATTGTGTTTCGGTGGCTCCCTAGATGTTTTCGGGGTGCGTAGGTATATATAGGAGGAAGGAGTACGTCAGTGACCACTCGAGGGGCCCAGGAGACAAGGGCGTGCCCAGGAGGGGTGGGCGCGCCCTCCTATCTCCTGGCCGCCTCGATTGCTTCTTGGCTTGCACTCCAAGTCCTCTGGATCACGTTCATTCCAAAAATCACGCTCCCGAAGGTTTCATTCCGTTTGGACTCCGTTTGATATTCCTTTTCTTCGAAATACTGAAATAGGCATAAAAACAGCAATACGGGTTGGGCCTCTAGTTAGTAGGTTAGTCCCAAAAATGATATAAATGTGTAAAATAAAGCCCATAAACATCCAAAAGGGGTAATATAATAGCATGGAACAATCAAAATTATAGATATGTTGGAGACGTATCAAGCATCCCCAAGCTTAATTCTTGCTCGTCCTCGAGTAGGTAAATGATAAAAGCAGAATTTTTGATGTGGAATGCTACCTAGCATAGTTCTCAATGTAATTTTCTTTATTGTGGCATGAATGTTCAGATCCAAATGATTCAAAATAAAAGTTCATATTAACATAAGAAATAGTAACACTTCAAGCATACTAATCAAAGCAATCATGTCTTCTCAAAATAACATGGCTAAAGAAAGTTCATCCCTACAAAATCATATAGTTAGGCTATGCTTCATTTTCATCACACAAAGATGTTCCCAAATTCTACACCCCCGATGACAAGCCAAGAAATTGTTTCGTACTTAAATAATCTCAAACTTTTTCAACCTTCATGCAATACATGAGCGTGAGCCATGGATATAGCACTATGGGTGGAATAGAATATGATCATGGGGATTGTGTGGAGAAGACAAAAAAATGAGAAAGTCTCACATTGACAAGTATAATCAATGGGCTATGGAGATGCCCATCAATTGATGTCAACATGAGGAGTAGGGATTGCCATGCAATGGATGCACTAGAGCTATAAACGAATGCTCAACAAAAGAAAACTAGTGGGTGTGCATCCAACTTGCTTGCTCACGAAGACCTAGGGCATTTGAGGAAGCCCATCATAGGAATATACAAGCCAAGTTCTATAATGAAAAATTCCCACTAGTATATGAAAGTGACAACATATGAGACTCACTATATGCAAAACATGGTGCTACTTTGAAGCACAATATATGAGACTCGCTACATGAAGAACAAGGTGCTACTTTGAAGCACAAGTATGGAAAGAGATAGTAACATTGCCCCTTTTATTTATTTATTTTTATTTTTTTTATTTTTTTTTCTCTGACCTTTCTTTTTTTTCTTTTGGCCTTTATTTTTTTTCTTTTTTCTTTTTGGGCAATGCTCTAATAATGATGATCATCACACTTTCATTGATTACAACATATGAATTACAACTCAAAACTAGAACAAGATATGACTCTATATGAATGCCTCCGATGGTGTACCAGGATGGTGTAATGAATCAAGAGTGACATGTATGAAAAATTATGCATGGTGGCTTTGCCACAAATACAATGTCAACTACATGATCATGCAATGGCAATATGACAAAAGTAAAGTGTGTCATGATGATGATAAATGGAACGGGGGAAAGTTGCATGGCAATGTATCTCGGAATGGCTATGGAAATGCCATAATAGGTAGGTATGGTGGCTGTTTTAAGGAAGATATAAGGAGGTTAATGTGTGATAGAGCGTATCGTATCATGGGGTTTGGATGCACCGGCGAAGTTTGCACCAACTCTCAAGGTGAGAAAGGGCAATGCACGGTACCGAAGAGGCTAGCAATGGTGGAAAGGTAAAAGTGTGTATAATCCATGGACTCAACATTAGTCAAAAGGACTCATATACTTATTGCCAAAAATTTAGAAGTCATCAAAAATCAAGCACTACGCGCATGCTCCTAGAGGGATAGATTGGTAGGAAAAGACCATCGCTCGTCCCCGACCGCCACTCGTAAGGATGCACAAGCCAGGTACACTTCATGTTTCAAATTTGTTACACAACTTTAACCATACGTGCATGCTACAGGACTTGCTAACTTCAACACAAGAATTATTTAAATTCATAATCACCCAACTAGCATGATTTTAATATCACTACCTCCATACCTCAAAACAATTATCAAGTATCAAATTGATCATGGCATCCAATTCACTTCCTATGATAGTTTTTATTATACCCAACTTGGATGCCTACCATTCTAGGACCAATTTTATAACCATAGCAAATACCATGCTGTTCTAAGAGACTCTCAAAATAATATAAGTGAAGCATGAGAGACTAGAAATTTCTAAAATTAAGCCACCGCCGTGCTCTAAAAGATATAAGTGAAGCACTAGAGCAAAAACTATCAAGCTCAAAAGATATAAGTGAAGCACATAGCATATTCTAATAAATTCAAATCAAGTAAGATTCTACCAAAAGGTGTGTACAGCAAGGATGATTGTGGTAAACTAAAAAGCAAAGACTAATATAATACACGACGCTCCAAGCAAAACACATATCATGTGGCGAATAAAAATATAGCTCCAAGTAAAGTTACCAATGAACGAAGACGAAAGAGGGGATGCCTTCCCGGGGCATACCCAAGCTTAGGATTTTGGCTATTCTTGAATATCTTGGGGTGCCTTGGGCATCCCCAAGATTAGGCTCTTGCCACTCCTTATTCCATAGTCCATCAAAGTTTTACCCAAAACTTGAAAACTTCACAACACAAAACTCAACAGGAAATCTCATAAGCTCCGTTAGTGAAAGAAAACAAAACCACCACATAAGGTACTGTAATGAACTCATTATTTATTTATTTTGGTGTTAAACCTACTGTATTCCAAGTTATCTATGGTTCATACCACTTAATACTAGCCATAGATGCATCAAAATAAGAAAACAACACACGAAAAATAGAATCTGTCAAAAACAGAACAGTCTGTAGCAATCTGTAACTAACGCAAACTTCTGGAACTCTAAAAATCCTACCAAAAGAGGAAGTCCTGGAGAATGTGTTTATTGATCAGTATCAAAAAGAATCAACACAAAATCACGTTTCTGTGATTTAACAAAATTAATTTCGTGCGCGCAAAGTTTCTGTTTTTCAGCAGAATCAAATCAACTATCATCATAGGTTATCCTATAGGTTCTACTTGGCACAAACTCTAATTAAAACATAAAAACACATCTAAACAGAAGGTAGATGCAAAATTTATTACTAAACAGCAAGTAAAAATATTGAGTTGTCTCCCAGCAAGCGCTTTTCTTTAAAGCCTTTTTAGCTAGGCATTGAGATTTCAACGATGCTCACATAAAAGACAAGAATTGAAGTATAAAAAGAGCATCATAAAACATGTGACAAACAAATCTAAGTCTAACATACTTCCTATGCATATGCATATTATAAGCAAACAAATCATAGCAAGCAAAAACTAGCATATGCGAGCAAGAGGAAAGAAACAATAGCAATCTCAACATAACGAGAGGTAACTTAGTAACATGAAAATTTCTACAACCATATTTTCCTCTCTCATAATAATTACATGTAGGATCATAAGCAAATTCAACAAAATAACTATCACATAAAATATTTTCAATATGATCTACATGCATGCAAAGTTGACATCCTTCCAAAATAGTGGGATTAACATTAACTAAAGTCATGACCTCTACAAACCCACTTTTATCAAAAACTTAATAAGATTGAACATTATCCAAATATGTGGGATCTAAAGTTGACACTCCAATCTCATATTCATCATGGGGTTTAAATGAAATTTCAAGATTATAAGAAGAATCACCCCAATCATGATCATTGCAACAAGTAGTAGACATAGCAAAACTAGCATCCCCAAGCTTAGGGTTTTGCATATTATTAGCACAATTGACATCAAGAGAATCTATAGTAAAATCATTGCAATCATGCTTTTTATTCAAGGAGTTATCGTGAATCTGTTCATAAATTTCTTCATCATAATTTTCAGATTCACAAATTTCGAGCAAAGCTTCACAAAGATAATCTAGTGCACAAAACTTACTAGCAATTGGTTCATCATAATTGGATCCCTTAAAATGATTAGCAAGCGGATGAGGATCCATAGATCTTAGGTTCTCTATTTAGCAATAAATAAACAACTATTCCAACCAAATGAGCAAAAGAGCCAAGTAAGACATCAAAGCAAACGAAAATACAAATAGAAGAAGGGCGAATAAAATGGCAAGGGTGAAGTGGTGGAGAGGAAAATGAGAGGCAAATGGAAAATAATGTAAATGCGAGGGAGATGAGTTTGTGATGGGTACTTGGTATGTCTTGACTTGAGCAAAGACCTCCACGACAACGGCGCCAGAAATAGCACGTTGGCGGGAGGTCGAATTTTGACTTGACTTGGTGGAAGCCTCCCCGGCAATGGCGCCAGAAATCCTTCTTGCTACGTCTTGAGCTTGCGTTGGTTTTGCTTGAAGAGGAAAGGGTGATGCAGCAATAGTAGCGTAAGTATTTCCCTCAGTTTTTGAGAACTAAGGTATCAATCCAGTACGAAGCTCCTCAAAAGTCCCACGCACCTACACAAACAAACAAAGAACTCGCAACCAACGCAATAAAGGGGTTGTCAATCCCTTCACGGCCACATGCGAAATTGAGATCTGATAGAGATAGTATGATAAGATAAATATATTTTTGGTATTTTATGATATAGATGCAAAAAGTAAAGATGCAAATAAAAGTAGATTGAAAGCTTATATGATAAAAGATAGACCCGGGGGCCATAGGTTTCACTAGAGGCTTCTCTCAAGATAGCATAAGTATTATGGTGGGTGAACAAATTACTGTCGAGCAATTGATAGAAAAGCGAATAATTATGAGATTATCTAGGCATGATCATGTATATAGGCATCATGTCCGTGACAAGTAGACCGACTCCTGCCTGCATCTACTGCTATTACTCCACACATCGACCGCTATCCAGCATGCATCTAGAGTATTAAGTTCATAAGAACAGAGTAACGCATTAAGAAAGATGACATGATGTAGAGGGATAAACTCATGGAATATGATATAAACCCCATCTTTTTATCCTCGATGGCAACAATACAATACGTGCCTTGCAACCCTTTCTGTCACTGGGCAAGGACACCGCAAGATTGAACCCAAAGCTAAGCACTTCTCCCATGGCAAGAAAGATCAATCTAGTAGGCCAAACCAAACTGATAATTTGAAGAGACTTGCAAAGATAACTCAATCATACATAAAAGAATTCAGAGAAGATTCAAATATTTCTCATAGATAAACTTGATCATAGACCCACAATTCATCGGATCTCGACAAACACACCACAAAAAGAGTTTACATTGAATAGATCTTCACAAGAGAGGGGGAGAACATTGTATTGAGATCCAAAAAGAGAGAAGAAGTCATCTAGCTAATAACTATGGACCCGAAGGTCTGTGGTAAACTACTCACAACTCATCGGAGGTGCTATGGTGTTGATGTAGAAGCCCTCCATGGTCCATTCCCCCTCCGGCGGAGCGTCAGCGAAGGCTCCAAGATGGGATCTCGCGGATACAGAAGGTTACGGCGGTGGAAATTGTGTTTCAGTGGCTCCCTGGATGTTTTCGGGGTACGCAGGTATATATAGGAGGAAGAAGTACGACGGTGGCCACTCGAGGTGCCCAGGAGACAGGGGGCGCGCCCAGGAGGGGTGGGCGCGCCCTCCTATCTCCTAGCCACCTCAATTGCTTCTTGACTTGCACCCCAAGTCCTCTGGATCACGTTCGTTCCAAAAATCACGCTCCCGAAGGTTTCATTCCGTTTGGACTCCGTTTGATATTCCTTTTCTTCGAAATACTGAAATAGGCAAAAAAACAGCAATAGGGTTGGGCCTCCGGTTAGTAGGTTAGTCCCAAAAATGATATAAGTGTGTAAAATAAAGCCCATAAACATCCAAAAGGGGTAATATAATAGCATGGAACAATCAAAAATTATAGATACGTTGGAGATGTATCACCCCACATGGTCCTTGCTCTAACTTGGCCTGTGATATGGGTACAACATGCATATAATGTCTTGGAGTGTATCTACTCTGTTGCAATGCCATGTGCTTAGCATGTTGATCATTCATGTAAATATGTCATGCCTTCCTGTTTTTCAGTACCTATTCCATTCATGATAACATGTTTTCAAATTCAAGTACTGTCATTCTACTCTATCGCAATGCCATCTGCTTAATTTGGACATCATGCTTCTGAATATCTTATGCATTGTTATTCATCAGTATGTACTTCATCTGTTTACCATACCAAGTTTTTTTACATTGAAGTGTTCTTCTAGTGCTCTGTTGCAATGCCATCTTAGTTTCCCAATCATACATGTGTATGTTGCCTTAGTTATTTCTGTATGTATTCTGCTGGCATACAGTTTTACATTCAACTAGTGTTTTTTTGCTGTGTTGTCCTGTCATATCCCTAGCTCTTACACCATACTCCCTCCGTCCGGATTACATGTTGCCGAAATGGATAAAAAAGATGTATCTAGAACTGAAATACGCCTAGACCCATCCATTTTTTTCCGAATGGAGGGAATACATGTCAATATGTCATGCCTTTCTATTCTTCAGTACCTATTCCATCTCTCTGTTGTCGCATGTTTCATAATTAAAGCACCATTCTTCTATACAAGGCATGCAAGGGGAAGACGACTATGTTAGAATCTGAAGGGTTACAAACAAGGCCTTTGCAAAAGATCCAAACGCCAGGAGATAATAAACCAACTCCAGTTTTTATAGATACTGCTCCAGCACAGAGAAACCCAACTCCTACTGATAATAAGCAGATTCTAGTGGCCAAAGAACTAGTCCGCTCCAGTCCAGCAAAAATATGTCAAATCCATTCTAAGAAGCGTGTGCGTATCCTTGCATCATGAAATTTTATAGCATGCTGATCATATTTTCTACATGTTTCTTAACCATCTCTCTTTTAGAAAATAAGCTTAACAGATAGAAGAATTTCTGCAATGGTATCGTTTATGAGGAAAGATTCTTGCAGGAATTCTCTGTGCTCCAATGTAGATGTAAGTACTTGTTGTATATCATTATATTTTTACATCAGCATGTATTTTGTTAGTCAGCATGAATGCAACCTTTATCTGATCTAAATTTAGTTGTAGCAAAATGTATAATTAAAGGCCACAATGTTGATTTTTGTAAGGAAAACTGCCTGGTAGTTTTGCATCCTGAGCTGCATGAGTGTACTATCTCATATTAGTGGGTTTGAATACTTTGATTCTGCAGTGGGTTTTTCAGTGTTTTTTTACTGTGTTGTCCTGTCGTATCCCTAGCTCTTACATCATACTCCCTCCGTCCGGATTACAAGTCGCAGAAATGGATAAAAGTGGATGTATCTAGAACTGAAATACGCCTAGACCCATCCATTTATTTCTAGATGGAGGGAATACATGTCAATATGTCATGCCTTTCTATTCTTCAGTACCTATTCCATCTCTGTTGTAGCAGGTTTTATAACTGAATCACCGTTCTTCTATATAAGGCATGCAAGGGGAAGACGGCTATGTTAGAATCTGAAGGGTTACAAACCAGGTCTTTGCAAAAGATCCAAACGCCAGGAGATAATAAACCAACTCCATTTTTTATAGATACTGCTCCAGCACAGAGAAACCCAACTCCCACTGATAATAAGCAGATTCCAGTGGCCAAAGAACTAGTCCGCTCCAGTCCAGCAAAAGAATGTCAACTCCAATCTAAGAAGCGTGTGCGTATCCTCGCATCATGAAATTTTATAGCATTCTGATCATATTTTCTACATGTTTCTTACCCATCTCTCTTTTAAAAAGTAAGGTTAAACGATAGAAGACTTCCTCCATTGGGATCGTATTCGAG
This sequence comes from Triticum aestivum, assembly GCF_018294505.1. Classification (NCBI taxonomy): domain Eukaryota; kingdom Viridiplantae; phylum Streptophyta; class Magnoliopsida; order Poales; family Poaceae; genus Triticum; species Triticum aestivum. The sequence goes on from NC_057813.1 coordinate 483,452,185, forward strand.
GAAAATATCTTGCGGGAATTCTCTGTGCTCCAATGCTGATGTAAGTACCTGTTGTATATCACTATATTTTTACATCAGCATGTATTTTGTTAATCGGCGTGAATCTAACCTTTATCTGATCTAAAATTAGTTGTAGCAAAATGTTAAAGGCGCCAATGTTGATTTTTGTAAAGAAAACTGCCTGGTAGTTTTGCATACTGAGCTGCATGAGTGTACTATCTCATATCACGCACAATACTGAATTGTAGTGCTTCTCTGGTTGCCCATTCATTCATTGTGTCAATGTTGCTTTCGTATTACCTTATCTGGCTGATGATAGTTGTGCCATATTGTGTTAATTTGGTGTAGGCTAGTTGCCCAAACGTTCGTTGTGTCAATGTTACTTTCCTATTATTTGACTTGGCCAATGATAGCAGTGCTAGTGTGTTAATTTTGTGCAGGCTGCTGAAGATAAGAAGACTAACTCTGAAAACAGCAAGGCAACCCCATTGTTTCTTTTCAGTAAATCTAGGCCAGGTAATATGGCAATAACTCATGATTAATCTGTTTGGTTCCCGTCATAATTTATGTTATGACGCAGTGGTCGAGACACTCTCCACTATCAATAATACAAGCTTGCCAAAATCGCCATCTGAATCTGTTCAGTATCCTCTGTCTCGAATGCAATGGAATAAATGTATGTTTGTGAACCAATTAATGGCTGAAGCAATGATGGAAATGGTGGATGAATCAGAGGTGCAGAGTTGTGCGACACAACAATTGATCAATGTTTTCAGAGACAGTGTAGCAAAGCAGCAAGAACTTGCCCACATGCTTATGGGCGTCATCTGTGCTGTGGTTGCAGATTGTGACGTTGTAGATGGTTAGGTTCTGCTCATTTATTTGCACTGGCATCAATCTTTGATTGCCCAGTGAATGAAATTTCCTGTAATATATGTTGGATGTGCAACGTTATTCCTTGTATGTCGTACCTTTGCTTGATCGGTTTTGGTCCTGTGCATAATTGCTCGTCGTAATGGGCTCAAATTATCTAATTTGGCCTAAAGACATGTACGAACTTTAGTGGGCCCATTAAGTTAATGGGCCGTTACTAGGCCAAAAGTTAATGGTCGGCCCTCTTACCTCCCGGTCGTTAACATGCCGACATCGAGGCGGGCAACAGGTGGGCTCAATTTATTTCACGGGTCGTTAATAGGCCGTTACTAAGTTTGGGCTACATATGGCCCAACTATACTGTAGGCCTTTAGCAGGCCGAAAGAGACAGCGGGCTTGTACTGGACCATGAAGAGCATGGGCCACTAAGAGGCCGAAAGTCAAGTCATATTGTAAATGGCCCAACTGTGTTGTGGGTCTTTAGCAGGCCGAAAGAGAAACCAGGCTGGTATTGGACCATGAAGGGCATGGGCCGTTAAAAGGCCAAAACTAAGGTCCGACTACAAATGGCCCAACTCATTTATGGTCCGTTAACAGGCCGAAAGGCACACGGGCCGAGAATTGGCCCAACACTTAAATGGGTCGCTAAAAGGCCAAAACTCAGGTCCGACTACAAATGGCCCAACTGATTTATGGGCCGTCAATAGGTTGAAAGTGACACCAGGCCAGAAATTGGCCCAACACTTAAATGGGCTGCTAAAAGGCCGAAACTCAGGTTCGACTACAAATGGCCCATCAGATTTATCGGCCGTCAAAAGGCTGAAAGACACACCGGGCCGGAAATTAGCCAACATTTAAATGGGTTGCTAAAAGGCCGAAAGATGTACATCCTAAAAATTGGCCCATCCATTGAATGGGTCATTAACAGGCCGGAATCTCATCGGGCCGATATTGAGCCCAAATATAGAGCAGACTGTTAACGGGCTCGAACTGACGATGGGCTGCAATGGTGTCAAATCTTTAACGGGCTGTTGACGGGCCGAATTGGCACATCTCGTATGGGCCGTGGGCTTAAATTGACCTAACACAAGTAGGCCTTATATGGGCCGGCCTGCTAACTTTTACTGGGCCGACCTTTTTCACCGGAATGGGCCACTGTTGGGCTGTGCCATGTGTCGACCTATCATAGGCACCTCCTGTCCAATGAGTGGATGACATCTGTTCCAACGGTGAGGCAACACGTGTTTCCTGCGGTCAATGATGATTTTACACGTCGAAAATCCCCATTGGTCTAGGCTGTTAACGGGTTATCGGATCCAAAACCGGACCCGATAGCTTAACGGCGTTCCGTTATGGTGGATGCCACGTGCCGGTCACCCTTGATGAAAGCACTTCTGTGACGCGCGATTTATCGTCATGGAAGTGGACACTTCCGTGATGATAATTTTGGAAATGTCATGGAACACTTCTACGATAGCACAGGTATGACTATCTTGATTCTGTCATATAATCGTCATGGATGTACATGCATGACAAAAAACGCGACCTACTGTGACAAACACGTATCATCACGGAAGTGTATTTTTTTTGTAGTGTCTAGTGCATCCGTTGCATGGCAATCCCTACTCACTCACATTGATATTTATTGATGGGCATCTCCATAGCCCTTTGATAAGCCTAGTTGATCTGAGACTATCTTTCCTTTTTGTCTTCTTCACAACCACCATTCTATTCCACATACAGTGCTATGTCCATGGCTCACGCTCATGTATTACGTGAAAATTGAAAAAGTTTGAGAACATCAAAAGTATGAAACAATTGCTTGGCTTGTCATCGGGGTTGTGCATGACTAAATACTTTGTGTGATAAAGATAGAGCATAACCAGACTATATGATTTTGTAGGGATAGCTTTCTTTGGCCATGTTATTTTGAGAAGACATGATTGCTTTGTTAGTATGCTTGAAGTATTATTATTTTTATGTCAATATTAAACTTTTGTCTTGAATCTTACGGATCTCAACATTCATGCCACAATAAAGAAAATTACATTGATAAATATGTTAGGTAGCATTCACATCAAAAATTCTGTTTTTATCATTTACCTACTCGAGGACGAGCAGGAATTAAGCTTGGGGATGCTTGATACGTCTCCAATGTATCTATAATTTTTTATTATTTCATGCTATTATATTATCTGTTTTAGATGTTTAATGGGCTTTAATATGCTCTTTTATATTATTTTTGGGACTAACCTATTAACCGGAGGCCCAGTTCCAGTTTCTGTTTTTTTGCCTATTTTAGAGTTTTGCAGAAAAGGAATACCAAACGGAGTCCAGACGGAATGAAACCTTCGCGATGATCTTTCTTGGACCGAAAGCAAACCAGAAGACTTGGAGTTGAAGTCAGAGACACAACGAGGCGTCCACGAGGCAGGAGAGCGCGCCCTGGGGGTAGGCGCGCTCCCGTCCTCATGGGCCCATTGTAGCTCCACCAACCTAGTTCTTTCGCCTATATATACTCTTATACCCTAGAAACATCAGGGGGGCAGTCACAAAACCACTTTTCCACCAGCGCAACCTTCTGTACCCGTGAGATCCCATCTTGGGGCCTTTTCCGGCAATCTGCCGAAGGGAGAATCGATCATGGAGGGCTTCTACATCAACACCATTGCCTCTCCGATGAAGCGTGAGTAGTTTACCACAGACCTTCGGGTCCATAGTTATTAGCTAGATGGCTTCTTCTTATCTCTCTTCAATTCTCAATACAAAGTTCTGCTCGATGTTCTTGGAGATCTATTCAATGTAATATTCTTTTGCGGTGTGTTTGCCGAGATCCGATGAATTGTGGATTTATGATCAAGATTATCTATGAATATTATTTGGTTCTTCTCTGAATTCTTATATGCATGATTTGATATCTTTGCACGTCTCTTCGAATTATCGGTTTAGTTTGGCCTACTAGATTGATCTTTCTTGCCTTGGGAGAAGTGCTTAGCTTTGGGTTCAATCTTGTGGTGTCCTTTCCCAGTGACAGTAGGGGCAGCAAGGCACGTATTGTATTGTTACCATCGAGGATAAAAAGATAGGTTTATATCATATTGCTTGAGTTTATCCCTCTACATCATGTCATCTTGCTTAATGCGTTACTCCGTTTTTATGAACTTAATACTCTAGATGCATGCTGGATAGCGGTCGATGAGTGGAGTAACAGTAGTAGATGCAGAATTGTCTCGGTCTACTTGACACGGACGTGATGCCTATGTTCATGATCATTGCATTAGATGTCATCATAATTATGTGCTTTTCTATCAATTGCTCGACAGTAACTTGTTCACCCACCGTAATACATTCTATCTCTAGAGAAGCCACTAGTGAAAACTATGTCCCCGGGGTCTCTTTTCCATTAAATAAAAGTCTCTTTTCCATATTGTTGAATCTCGTTTACTATTTTGCAATCTTTACTTTCCAATCTATACGACAAAAATACCAAAAATATTTACTTTATTATCTCTATTAGATCTCACTTTTGCGAGTTACCATGAAGGTATTGACAACCCCTTTATCGCGTTGGTTGCAAGTTCTTGATTGTTTGTGCAGGTATTTAGTGACATGTGCGTCGTCTCCTACTGGATTGATACCTTGGTTCTCAAAACTGAGGGAAATACTTACGCTACTTTGCTGCATCACCCTTTCCTCTTCAAGGGAAAAACAACGCAAGCTCAAGAGGTAGCAATAATCGAGGCATCATGCCCCCACTTTCCCCACTAACCCACATCGTTACCGCTTCTGCGCGTGCACACTCAAATTCAATCTCGCAATTTCTGCAGCGAATCAAATCCGATTGACGGCCCGTTGTCCCTTTTCTAAAGGGCATTCGTCAGTCCTGACTGACCACCTTCCGCGGGGACCCATGCACTCGACCATGCTAAACACCCGACTGAAGTCACCTTCAAGATTGCTATGAGGCGAGCTTGACGCCCCTCCGCGGGTTAACTTGGCCCTTTCACTAGGCTCCAAGGGGCATGACTCGCAAACTAAGACTTGGAGATGACCCGCGCTAGTGTTCCCCTGGGATAAGGAGTAGCATCTCCCCGGAGAGTCAGACCATCGCCACTCGAGTTGTAATGGCATGTCCACACTCGAACCTCAAGTCTTTCTCTACTGAGAGTCAAATGAATGCCACCAAGTTTTTCTCGGCGGTCAACAACACATGGTCATTCAGGGAACCCTTTAGTCTAGAATCCTTGTGTTTTCATACAAGGCATAGAAAGCCACCATTCGAAAACATATTTTGAGTGCCCCTGAAGCATTCGAGCTTAACCGAGAGGCTCAGTCCGTTTGCCATACGAAACCTCAACCGATTCGCGGGCTAATGATGAGATCACCTACTATAGGTAGGGTCAAGGCCTATCATCTGGAGGGGGCCACACCATCATTGATGTGTCTCTGGACCATATTAACATTCAGATGTGTATAACTGGAAGTCCACTCGGACACCTCGACAGCACTCAGATGCCTCCTCTTCAGTCGGCATGTCTACAAGCACTCGGACTAAGGAGATGAAGGCACGATATCGGAGCTGCAACAGTCGGGGAATCCTATGTCATTCTTGAAGTATAGTCATAGCAACCATGACCTATAGCTGTCGTTATTGTGACTATTTAGACCTGTAACTGCCGTAGTTACGAGCATTAGGTGCCCCGGTGACATGGGAGCAATGGAGGCTGCGGTGCACTCTATGTAAGCCGCACTCCTCCTCTTAGGCAGGGGTTAAGCAATCTCTGTAGTCATACCCCCCCCCCAAAGAAAACAAGCCTCAGGGCACGAGATGTAGGGTTGTTACCTCCTTCGGGAGGGGCCTGAACTCGTTAAACACCGAGTGTTACACCTGCGTTGTAGCTAGGCTCTGCCCCTCTTTCGTACCCCTAGTACTCATTGTCAGGATCGTAACCCCGACAACTACCACACACTCGCCTGAGTACATCGGGCATGTTGTTCATGTGGGTGATGATGTGACCGTTGTGCCGCTGCCTAACCTCATGGACATATTCACCATTAAGTTTGTCAAATACCTATTTAATTTGGATGCTAAATTCGAAGAAAAAAATTGATCTGATGTCTCTCGAAGCATAATGCAAAGAGGAACAAATGCAAAGAACGGTATTGTTCGCCCTCAATTTGGCATTCACAAGAAGAAATCTTTTTTTGAACATCTGTACAGACACAAGCACTCATATACACGTGCGTACACTCATCCCTATGAACGCACACATGCACACCCTACCCCTATGAGCACCTCCGAAATACTGAGTCGGCATATCATCTTGAAATTTACGAAGTCACTGTAGGCACCTCATCGTCGACGGAACGTCTCCTCCCACTGAATGTGCATCGCCGGAAATCCTGAAATAAATCCAGGAATAAATGTGAGCACCAGGATTTGAACCCTGGTGGGCTGGGGATACCACAGTCCCTCTAACCATCCAACCACAGGTTGATTCGCTAAGAAGAAATCTTTTCTTTTTGACAGAATTCACAAGAAGAAATCTAGTAGGTGCAAAGATAAGAAGGGTAGCTATAATGTGAAGGCGCAAATGGTTTCATGATACACCTATCTAGGATGCAAATGTGGGCTGAGATGTGTCTTTTTTTGTTGAAAGTGGGCTGAGATGTGTGTTGTCTTTGCCGTTGTATTTTTCTCAAGTTGTAGTGGGGCCACGGGGTTTCATTGATGATGTTGTGATCCAAGTGCTTAGAGCATCTCCAATAGATGGTCTAAATTTTGGCGGTCCAAAATCGGAGATGTAAAGTATGGACCGCCAAAAAGTGCGTTTTGGAGCTCCAAAAAATGCTCAACTCCAACAGATGGTCCAAATCGGAGATGTAAAAGAGCAACTCCAACAAATGGTCCAAAACGAAGATGTAAAGTCGCCTTGATCGTCTTCTTCAACCTCGGGACGTCGGTCGCCTTCGTCAAATCCGTCGCCATCAAGCTCTCCCTGACCTCCCCGAGCGCGCCATTCCCCTCGTGATGAGCTCCTCTCCCAATCCCCCTATTTTTCCCCTTCAATCAGTGTAGTTTGCCACCGCTCTCGTGCTCGTCAGTGGTCGCCATGGCCGGAGCTCGAGCTCCCCTGTAGGTGCTCCTTTGCCGGCCAGCAGTGACGGAGGCGGCTAGCAGCCGACGCGAACACCACGAGCAGCGGCACGAGCGCGCTGCACGGGCCAGCAGGGCCGGCAGCTCGACTGGATGGGGTCAGTGCGGGGTGGCGGCGGGGCAGGGAGGCGGTGGCAACGGGGCAGGCCAGCGAGCAGCGGTAGCGGCAGAGGCGGGCGGCGGCCTAAGGACCCGACGGAGGCCTACAGGGGCAGGCGGACCGCAGGAGGCGCCGAATCCCACCGCGGGTGCCTCCCGATTCGGTGGCGCCAGGGCGGCTGCGAGACGGCTTCCGGCGATGGGGGCAAGGGCGGTGGCGGTGACAGCGGCGGGGATTTGGACGGTGGCGGCGGCGGATTCCGGCCGACTGGTGTCCGGGCGGGCGGACGGACACGGTTGTGAAATGAAATGAAGGGCGGATGGACGGGTGCGGGCGATCGCCGAATTTGAACCAGTTGTATCTCGTGATGCAAATTTGCACCGCGAGTTGTATTTTACATCACCGGGAGGCCGCGGGCCAATTTTTTTACATATGGACCGTCTGTTGGAGCAGCGTTTTTTGCCCCAGACGGTTTAAAAGTTAGGTATTTTTACATTTGGACCGTCTATCGGAGATGCTCCTAGAGGTTACAGTGATTTTTTGTCAAGTGTGTTGTTGGCCTCTGTGATCCCGTGGCTCCACTATTTGGCAGCATTTCATATGGATGAGCAAGTTTGTGACAGTTTTTGACCGATTTCCGTTAATTAACTAGACAGCTCTGTTCGCCTTAATTAAAACTTTTTGACAACGTTAAAAAAACTGAATATGAGCAGCAGTCCGAGGACGGCAGGAGCCGCGCCACCGGTGTCCAACCAAACCGGCCGCCCCCCCGAACCCTATGCCTGATTGTTCACGTCGCCAACTGATACGATTGGACTGTTATGTCTTCAACAGTATAAAATTTGGACTCTTTATGAACCAATGGATGGACGCAGCGCACCTATATGAACGGTGGGGCGTAGAACCTAGATACGTCACACCTGACACAAACCTAGCTCCCCACGTCTGTTTCGTCAAACATGTGACGGGCACGCGCGGAACCATAAAAACCCACGCTCCCTCGCGCCACCACACAAATCGCTTGCTTGCCGTCGTCGCAGATCGACTGCGCCCCATCTAGCGCTACGCGAAAGCCACCCGTGACAGGGGTCAGAGAGGGGGCCATGTCTCCGCAGCCGCACTTCCTCGTGCTGACGTTCCCGCTCCAGGGCCACATCGCGCCGGCGCTCCGCCTCGCCCGGCGCCTGCTCGCCGCCGCGCCCGACGCGCTCGTCACGTTCTCCACCACTGAAGCAGCGCACCGCCGCATGTTCCCGGCGGAGGCGGGCGCGCCCGACGGCGGCGGTGGCGATGACTGCCGCCTCGAGCTCCTCCCGTTCTCGGACGGCACCGAGGCCGGGTACGTTAGGAGCAGCACCGACCCTGCCGCGTTCACCGACTACATGGCGTCCTTCCAAGCCGCGGGCGCGCGCAGCGTCGGGGAGCTGGTGGACGCGTTCGCCGAGCGCGGCCGCCCCGTGACCCGCGTCGTGTACACGATGCTCCTCCCGTGGGCCGCGGACGTGGCGCGCGACAAAGGCTTGCCGTCCGCGCTCTACTGGATCCAGCCGGCCGCCGTGCTCGCCGTCTACTACCACTACTTCCATGGCCACGCCGCCGTCGTGGCCGACCACCGCCATGACCCGTCGTTCCTCGTGCGGTTCCCGGGCCTACCGCCGCAGGCCGTGCGGGACCTCCCGTCCTTCCTCACCGAGTCCACCGATCCGTCCGACTTCTTCCACAGCGTGTACACTACCGTCCGCGACCTGTTCGACACGCTCGACAGGGAGACCCCCAGAGCCACCGTGCTCGTCAACACGTGCCAGGAACTCGAGGAGGGCGCGCTCGCCGCGGTGGGAGCGTACGACGCGCTGCCGATCGGCCCGGTGCTCCCGTCCGGCGACGAGGCCGGCCTCTTCAAGCAGGACGGCGTCAAGTACATGGAGTGGCTCGACGCCAAACCGGCCGATTCCGTGGTGTACGTCGCGTTCGGGAGCCTGGCGAGGATGGAGAGGGAGCAGCTCGACGAACTGCTCCTCGGACTCGAGGAGACCGGGAGGCCGTACCTGTGCGTCGTCCGGAAGGACATCAAGGCGGAGCTCGCGGATGGCGAGGCGTCGGAGACGGAGATGGACGCGCCACTCAAGAACGGCATGGTGGTGGAGTGGTGAGACCAGGTGCGTGTGCTGTTGCACGCGGCGGTGGGTTGCTTCGTGACGCACTGCGGGTGGAACTCCGTGATGGAGAGCGTGGCGTGCGGCGTGCCGATGGTGTGCGTGCCAAAGATGTCGGACCAGCGGATGAACGCGTGGCTCGTCGAGTGCGAGTGGCGCGTCGGAGCGCGCGCGGAGGTGGGTGGCGACGGCGTGCTTCGCGCGGCCGAGGTGAGGCGGCGTGTAGAGGAGGTGATGCGGGAGGGCGAGGCCGCGGGGGGCGCACGGCGTGCGGCGTCAGAGTGGAAGGCGGCGGTCGTAGAGGCTCTGGGGAAAGGTGGCTCGTCGGATCGTAATCTAAGGGTATTCCTCGAGGGCATCAGTAGTGGTGTCTCCTTGTGACAGCAGCGTCTCACACCAGCTTCTAGGAGAAATGCGACACGCGACTAGGGCTGCAACAAAGCTCGAGACTCGTATTTTGACTCGTTCGAAAAGAAATTAGTGGAGTATGAGCACTTCATGTAACTCAATTGAGAAACAATATAACTCGATCGAGAAACGAGCTGATTGAGCCAACACTGGCTCGCTCGATAGCTCGATATCATATAATTCTATTAAATAGTTTTGATATATACTTCCTCTGTTCCTTTATGTAAGGCGTATTATTTTTGACACGGTGATCAAGGCACATAATTTAGATAATTAAGGACAAAAATACCCTTGACAAATCGTTGGTTAGTGGCAAGTAAATCGGTTAGTCCAAAAAAGAAAGAGATGGATGCAATCGACACAGATACTTTTCTTCTTTTGCCACAAGAAGAGATACATGCAATTTGTAAAAAGATATTTTCCTTTTTTCTAGATGGCTAAGAACCGAACTAGGAGGAATTAGAACAAATGCACATTGTGAAATTTTATCAAAAAAACAAATACACCTCATATAAAGGAACAGATGGAGTATTATAAAAAAAATAAGATAATTTAGTACCATATATGTTGTGTACCATTTTTCTCCAGTTTACCTACTAGTAAACATGAAAGCCTAATTAAGAGTGGAGAAAATTTAGCCTTAATATGATATGTGGTAGTTATTTTGGCCAAAGTTTAAGAGCAGTCGTACCTTCATTTTCTTCCTTTGCTAGTTCATTCATAATTTCTTGTTATTAATTACAAGCCTTCAGTTGAGAGAACGTAAGTAAAATTTATAATGGTTTTTTTTTTCGAAAAAACTTCTGATCTATTCATCTTCAAGCATGGCAATACAACGAGCACCAGAAATAATAAAAATTACATCCAGATCCGTAGACAACAACCTAGCGACGATTACAAGCACTAAAGCGAGCCGAAAGAGCGCCGTCATCATCGCTCGTCCCACGACAGAGCTGGACAAAACTTGTTGTAGTAGAGAGTCGGGAAGTCGTCGTGCTAAGGCTTTCTTGTGTTGTGTTGTGGCCTACCTTGTTCCAAAAATTGCATTAGATTATTGAGAAAACCATTTTTATTTAGCTCAAAACTAGCTCGAGATCGATTTGAGATCGTTACAAGCGAGCACGAGCCACTTTTTAAAGCTCGGTCTTGAGCTTCGTTCATTTTGAACTCGCTCAAATTGTAGTATAAGTTAAGTTGAGACTAGTCTAAACCGCCCGAACTCGACTCATTTGCAGCCCTAGACGCGACAACACCAAGACTATCAAAGGCGGAGCAAGCTTTAAGATTCTTAACCCACGTTCTATTTCTGGGTTGTCTGGGGCGTGTTTGGTTGTCTGCATAAGGCCCAACCAGGCCTGCGCGGGATGAAAGCGCGTTGTTTGGTTGCGTGGGCTGCATCTAAATCTCGGGCCGCACGAAACTTAAAGCAGTCTCGGGCCTGGCCCGCGAGCTACTTTTGAATTGGCAGTTTCTCAGCAGTCAGGCTCAGCGCGACCACACATGGTTCTTGGCTACACGCCTCGGGGAGCACGGCAGACCGGCGGGACGTCTCAATAACTCCTCTCTCTCTCTCTCTCTCATGTCACCGCCCACGCTCCATTCACACCACTCTCCTCACCGTCCGTTTCTCTCCTCTCCTCTGATGGCTCACCCGCCGTCGCGTCGTCCCCTCACCGCCATCGAGGCCAGCGGGAACCGCATCCACGAGAGGCGGATTGCCGGATTCGCGAACTCCGGCGTTGACTTGAGGACGGTCCTCCGCGCACCGTCACCCATCTGCACCAGGCCACCTCGCCCGACCAATGCGGTGCCGGCCACTCCGGCTCCACCGCCATATCCGGACCTCATGGTCATGGGTTCGATGGCGGCCCCGGAGGGGGCGGCGACCGTGCCGCTACTCGAAACCACTTTGGGTGGGAGGGGGTTACCCCCATCTGAGGGTTTTCTTCGGCCAGCACGTCAGGGCCATGGATGACGGCGCCTGCTTCCTCGACCTCCCGCATGTCCACTAGCACCGGGGCAATGTCGATGGTAGCCGACATTGTCGGCTCCCCCTCCTCCTCTTCCCTCTTGGCATGCCATCTCCTCCCCGTCGGGGTTTTCTCCCTGGCCGGCGTATGCTCCAACTCGACCCCCTCCGGTAAGGTACTATTTCCCCCTCTACTCGTACATATAGATTAGGGTTTTCTGTTTTAGGCATGATAAGGAATCGATTGGATTCGAGTCGAATCCAATCCAATCCAATTAGTTCATTCTTGGCTACTATTGTTCATGTTCATGTTATTCGTAGGAGGGCAGATTGGTTCTTGTTCATGTTGTTGATAGGAGGGTTAATTGGTTCTTGTACATAAGTGGTTACATCATAGTTCATAGGCGGGGTATATTGGACTTGTTGTTCATAGGTAGGTTTTGTGTTTGATGTTGAAGCTACATTGGTGCTTACTTAGGCATGGTTTGTTGCTTTATTTCATTATGTGCATGGCGTTCATGGTAGGTAGGACGCATGCTCATACACATTGTAGGACCATTGTGTTTCCTCGTATAGTTACTAGTACCAATGTAGCATGCTGCCAAATGTGGAAGTGGTCACAACTTGCACTGCTAGTTTTAGATCATGGCCATGATGTTCACTGATCAGTGGCTGTTGCCCATGAGCAAGAGCCACTCATCAGTGATACTTGCTCTTCGGCAAGTGCCACTCATCATGTTTTGGAAACTGCACTAATCAGTGGTTGCTGCACATGAGCAAGTGCCACTCATCAGTGACACTTGCTCTTCGGCAAGTGCCACTGATTATTGTCTGAACCCAACCAGGCAGTTACTAACCCATGTCATCTTACCTGACAAGGTGATGAAGACAGAGTGGGGCAGGACCGGTCGAGGAGCTCAGGTCGTGGTCGGTGCCGAGGCGCCGTGGAATTCATCCCCACGAACCACTGACTCAAGAGGGTGGACTTGCCTGGCAGGGCCGCCTTCATGAGCCAGCTGTGTTCAAGGGGACGATCTCTAAGGACCGGCCACGAGGAGGGGTCCTGAGAGCCACTGCGTTTCTACTGCCAGATCAAGGACAAGGAGGATCTCGCCATGCTTGTCATCCCGACCAAGTTCAGGGAGGTGATAAAGCAGTGGCTAATGATCAAGCCTCCGCGCATCGTCAGGCTGTCGACCAACAAGTGCTATGAGTTCCGGGTTTGGGTCCAGAACTTTCAGGGGGAGATGGTGCTTGGCCGGGGCTGGCCGTACTTCTACCGCCGCCACGGGATCACCCCCGGCAATCTCGTCATCATGCGAATCTCCGGCCTGGGCCTGAATGTGCAGATTTACAACCACGATAGCTCGATCATGTGTAGGGCGTGCAGCACTAAGCACAACTGCGTCGGCGACTTCTCTCAGGCTCTATAGATCATCAGTTACTCTGTCTTATTATGGAACTGTTACTAGTGTTACTAGTTTGTGTTGAACTTTGATGGTGATCATTTGAACTTGTGTTGCGAACATGTTAATATATTGGCCATGATCAGCACCCTGGCGTGAAGCAGGGGGCATGGGATGCCCCTGCTATTTTTAACGATGGACCTAGTATATTAGTTAGCTTCTTAATCTGTTGTTATATTCATGTGCATTGCTTGTTTGCATTGTTTGCCTTCAATTGTGCCTGCTGTTGTGCTGCTAATGTGATGGTAAGGCCACCACATTTGAATGGGGTGAGCAGAACACAAACGTATATGTAGCCAAACAGTTGTGGTTTGCATCTGCTCAGCCCTTAAGCACATATGCAGGCAACCAAACACCCATCCCTAAAGTTCTCATTGATGCAATGCAGGCAACTAAACAACATGCAGATGTTGGTTTGTTGCCTGTTTTTGCTTAACCAGGCTAGCTTGAGATGGGGATGAAATGCTCGTACTATTGCAGAAGGCTACCAAACACGCCCCTAATGTATTGTTAAGTGAACAGTGTAGAATAGACGATAACTCGGTGGAAATTCGCAGGGGAACGCATCTGCCTAGCCGTGTCAAGCGTCTGATTGCCTCACGATCCGTTATAGTCTTTGGATTTCGAACAAGGGTACAACAAGTTTTAACTTTTAGTTTATGAAGCTAATGATTTTGTCGATTGCTTGCACCTAGATTCAGAGTTGAAACTTAAATTTACCATTTTGTTCGCTCGCAAGTTCTAAAACGGATGGTTTGTTGGTCGCTCGTACCAAGTTTCAAAAGTTAAAAATTAACAAAAAATTTAAAACTCATCAAAATGTATTGAAAATTAATGTCATTTGAAAGACATCATCATCGAAAACATGAATATGAAAATAAAACATAATTTGAACTTTTAATTCAAAAGATACGAAAGATTGAAAATCAAAAGCCAAAATAAAAAAAGCGGGTTGCATGCCCGGGACCTCCCTGCTACAAATCCTCTCCCGCTAGCCCACACACTTTTCAACCTATCACACGTGATGACTTCTCAGCCACCTACACACTCCTACGGGCTCCTAGAGTAACTAACATGTTGTAGATTTTATAAGATTAATTAAATTGATTAGAATGTTTATGGTCTGATGCAGGAAATTTCCAACGACACACTCATACTTTTGATGTTCAAGGCATCACCGTAGCTATATAAGCTAAAGCGGGATGAACGTATGAATTCATACGAAGACGTACAAAATAAGAAGAATGCATCAGATGTGAAATGTACTTTCCTTTTAGACGAAAAAGGGTTTTTCCCGCTTTATATTATAAAGCAACCACCAAGCATCCAACAACAAGCATCCAACATCACCTGAAGGTTTTGACGAGGCGTGCATGCATGATTATAGATGTTTTTTTGTCTCCAAACAGATTTTGCTGAGGTGTTGATTTCTAATAGGATGTACACATGTACGAAATAAAGACGGATTATGCGCTATTGATTAATATTGCATCATAAATAGCATTTAAAAATGTTTAATAGGTAAAAAAATCGTATTCAGATTCTAAACATTTTTCTAATCAATTTTTATATACAACACGTCAAGATTGGAGTTAGGGTTTAAAGATATGGATATTTTTAAAAGCCTTTAAACTCACTTAAAAGAACCGTTGATTAAGCAAAATAACAGGGGGTTTAGTAAAAACAGCGAACAATTTTGTTCACTTGAAATAGGACCACAGGTTAATTTCCAAAAACTACACGTTGTTCCCTGCAAAAATGGAATGTTTTTCTGGACTCACTAAAATTGGACTGTCGGTTAATTTCAATAAAGTGCAAGGGGGTTCTACAAAAAGGCACGACGGCAAGCAGAAGCGTTCCTACCATTATTAGTAGGTATAGATATCTATACCTACTTATAAAAATGAGGAGCTATTCTTAGTCCATCATGGGTATTTTGCAGGAAAATCCCTGATATTGTGACGAATGAACCCGCTATCCTAGACGTGTTTTTTTTTCATGCCCAACCACATAATCGGCACGTGGGATTGAACTCACGGCCTTTCATCCAGTCCAGAAGGCGACATCCTACTTGGCTAGCACGTGTTTCTGTCGAGAATAAATCATTGGTTTGCCCATTAGTCCCACTTCACTGCCTTGCACCCCTTTGCATCAATTTATATACATCTACGATATGAAATGAGGAAGCCTCCTAAAGAATTAATAGTGAGATGATAAAGAGTGAGTTCCGTTTGAGCACAATTAAGAGAGAAGAAATTAACCTCGTTCTCCTACGGGGGAGAGGATGAAAAAGGAAGTAGAAGGGTGAGCCAGGAGAGAAAGGAAAAAGGAACTGTGTGGGAGAGAGAAGAAGAAAAAGAAAAAAGATCATCTCAGATGAGAAAACCGCATGCACATATAAATAAAAGCGTCCAACCAGCGCGAGCTACCCCATGCGCTGACATGCGGATCGACTCCTTGTTTGTTGTTGTTTAATAAAACCCAAGGCCGAACGGAACAAGGATATATCGAAGCTTACAACATGCCAGGTGTATTCTTCACATATGGGCTTTCTGATCGGGTAAAGTTCTTCGCTAAGATTTGATATTTGAAGCACGATGGTTGATATCACACCCAAACCAAAATGTTCATTCTAAAATTCAAAATTGCACAAAAGCTATTCTATAAGTTGAATCGTCTTACCTCCTTCAAAACCTATCAGAGGGTTTGGATCCATGTTTATTGCGCTAAGGATATTTTTTTGTTGTTGCAATGCAAAAGCATATTTGTTGTATTTTACGTAAGTTATGATCACGGCGCATCAAGCTTCCTTGAGCTGCACCTGAATAGTTGTAGGACCAGCTTGTTGAAAGTGGTGCACACACTCACCGCAAAGCCTGCAACTCCCGACTGCACATGCTAACAGTTAACGACCACAATTTGAAGCTTGCCATATTGGCTTTTTGATGTAGGGCGGAACCCTAGGGGCCGATCTTTCACGTTTGGAGAGGATCCCTACGAGGAACACGAAAAACGCACGGAAGAACACAAGGGAAATCACAGGGGAAATCAAGAGAAACACTCAACCAACACGAATATGACCACACATGTGCTAGATCCAAGGAACACAAAGAGATACACGGTCCAAATCCAACAAAGGATGATACAAGTGGCTGTAGCTCATCTCCGAGAGGAGGTCTTGAATCCACGAGGGATCTTCCCGTAAGGGGGTCTTGAATCCATGGTGGATCTTCTCCGAAGAGGCCGCGGTCTCTTACGAGGAGGAGATCCGTATGGATGAGCAAAGCTCTATCTCAAATGAGCTAATCCTTTTCTCAACCCTAACTAGTAGGAGGTGGAGGAGTATATATAGTCATGGGCCATGAAGGGGTAAGTGGGGGATACATGGGCCTCGGCCCGATACTCTGCGCACACACAGGCGTCGGACGTCCGGTGGGTTCCGATCGTCCGGAGTCTCGGGACGGTCCGGACGTCCCGAAGTCTTCGGACTTCCGTAGATATCATTCTGTTGCAGTGGCGCTGGTCGTCCGGAGGCGCTCGGTCGTCCGGGTCCTGGGATGTGTCGGACGTCCGGTCCTCGTCAGTCGCCCGGCCGCTGTAGCATTCACGGGCTAACTCTTCAGGCTGGTGGAGGCTCCAGGCGTCGGACGTCCGGCGGGGTCCGGTCGTCCGGAGGCTGTAGACTTCGGGCAGCTTCTTCTCTTGGTTCGTGTACTTGGCGTCCTTGCTAGCTCGTCCGTTGGATGTGGTGGCTCTGTGGCTTTCCTCTAAGTACATGATCATGCATAGCACACACGTTGGAGGTAGTAGCCATGTCTCACATGTAGAAAGTGAAGGTTCGGAGAGGAGCGGGTTCACCTTGTGTCCAATGGCGTATAGTTGAGGTCTCGTCATATGTCCTCTTGGGGTTTGGAGAGTAGTCGGAGTGTACATTGGGATGAACGTGGGATGCTCCGCATCATCTCCCCCCCCCCTTGGGAAAGATCCGACCTCGGATCGTGATCCTCATCACCATGGAAATGGTTGTCATGGACGGACTTGTAGTTGGACGGAGTTGAAGGCATGGCGCAATCCAAGTACTCCAAGGCATCTCCGATATGTGGTACATGCAAAATGAGCAAACACAAGCGACACTTGGAAATACAATGGTTAGCGCACACAAAGTGTCCATCATGTAAGAATGAGTCCGTGCGGCAAGATAGTGCGTGGCAAAGCGCATGAAGCTTATGAAGATGATAGAGAATGATATGCAGAACATTCATGGGAGCAAATGCAGTCATTGTGCACACAAATGTGTTGTGAATGCAACCACGGTACAAAATGATGTCATAATGGGATGGTGTATCAAAAGCATGAACATGGCAATGGATGCTCAATATGTGTAAGCTATCATGCAATTGATGGTGGACAATATGATCATGTTGTATGAATATGCCATCAAGGAAGATCACAATAAATTTGCTAAGGAAGTGCACAAGCTCATATATCATGGATGACATGGAAATAGATGCAACAAGACCAGCATAATGTGAGTCAATCCATGCATAGCGTGCAAACTTGTGGTGAGTATGATATGTCCATCGAGCATGACATGAGGAGGCACAATCAACAAATATGGAGGTGGTGGTACAAAAAGTCAAAGGAGTGTTGATGTACCCAAGCTCGATGTAGTGGCATGAGTGAAGTTCCGAAGGTGCATCCAAGAAGTGAGAGCGCTCCTCAATGTGATGGTCCATAGAGCCAATCTCCAATGTCGCTCCTCCGTTCGCGAGATGTATCATGTAGACAACAAGAAGGAAACAACAATGAAAGAGTGACCCATCCAATATGCGTACTTGAGGATGGCTCAAAGGGACAGAGTTCACCTTTATGAGAATGTAAAAAATGTTGGTGTCACACATCGTGTACGCCTTCACATGACCAAGTTGTCTCGTCATGGTACCGCCTTGTGAATCCTTCAAAACGAAAGAACATGACAAACACTCAGAAAAACAAATGAGGTTAGCCAAAGTGCAAAATCTATCATTCGTGTGGTAAGATACCAAACAAGTGTATGCATCATGCTCATCATAAGAAAGGACAAGGGAGTATTGCATAGTATGGAGGCATATGATGCGGGAACAACCAAATACAATAGGTTCAAGTAAACAAGCATGCATCACAAGTAAGGTGTCAAAGTCTCCAAGATCAATAAGCATAGTATGGTTGCATAAGCATAGTATGGTTGCACTCAATACAAGTGGATATGAAAGAGGCAACTAATGGACACAAGAGACAATGATCAAGATATATCATGTGAGAGGCATGAGCATATATGTCATCAACCCAAGAAAACAAGTAATAGTGGAACATGGGTGATGCAACATAGCAAGCAATCATAGCGATCAACTCAAGCATGCTAGTAGTGCGAAGATGCAACATACTAGAAGGAATCATGGCAAGCATGTCATGTGTGCAAATGGCGGGCATGAATAATGCACATGACATATCACAAGCATGAAAGCAAAATATGAGAAAAATATCATCAATGTATTGGCGAGAGACCATATGTAAATAGCAATGGCACATCATGACTCTCCCAACGCAACAAGCATCAATAGCATGGAGCACATGATAAGCATGGAAATAGCAAACAAGGATCTCCACCAAGCATGCAAATACACATAGAAGTAGCATAATGGTGAATCATGGGTGTATGAAATCTAGGGTCACAATTGCATGGCAAAGGCATAGGAGCAAACATAACATGCAAAGTGAACACAATAGTATGGGCATAAGGTGACAAGTGGTAAATAGCCCATAGCCGTGTGAGAGCCAAGTATAAGAGATGCGCGTAGTCCTTGCGCGAAGGGAACGGTGGTAAGGATAGTCCACGGGATCCCAAAGCATCGTTGCTATCAAGAGCCCGTTTCGTCAACTCTTGGGATCGAGAGGTTGTCGAGTATACGTGAGTACCTACACAAAACAAAGACAAAGGAAAAATTGTGTGTGCGTGGTATATGTACACATCATCCATCATGATGCGCACGTGCATGTGTCGGTTAGCACAAAATATCCAATGCTCAAATAAATGAGATGCGTGATATAGAAATATGTCATCCATCATGATGGGTTTATTGTTATGTATTTCATAATGGATAATCAAAGGATGTAATGCAACATGAGAAATATCTAGAGCATTGTTATTCATGGAATGCATATGGTGCAAGCAATCATGGAAATCTTGCAAAGGATGGGATGAATCAAAATCTCCTAATATGCATGAGGAAACTATGGGGGTCTCCTCATGAGCATTAATGGAAACATCACATGGAGAATATTGACAACATCCAAAACAATGCATATTCGGAACAATGTGATCATGGCATGGCATAGTAGATGAATTGCGCAAATCATGTAAAGGAAGGATGGCAATATCATCACAGGAGAAGCAAAAGCCAATGACCATCATCTCGTCATCTATGCCATTAGTGCAAATGGGATTGATTTTAATGGGGCATGCATACTTACTATGTTGAGATTGAAATGATGCAATATGGGAGATCTCACTCATAGCATATGACAAGTTCAAAGGATTTTCAAACATGAAGTGACCAATAGAATTTTCACATGATATCCTATGAAGCATAGCATCACAACTAGGCAACTCAACATGCTCATCATCATATTCATCATAAATAGGTAAGTCAAGGCATGAAGAAGTCTCACTAGCATGAAGCATGGGAATAGGTGGGTCAACATCATGGGAGCAATCGATGTCAAGAGAGTCCACTAGTGGGACAAGAGAAGCACCATCACCTATATTGCCTTTGGAGCATCGCTCATGTGTTGTAGGTGAGGTGTTGAAGATCCACTCGTTGTCATCTACATCTTGATGGAACCATGTGGGGGTGCATCATTGTCCACCATGGCCATCATCGTCTCCATTGGAGGGATGGACTCATCGAGGATAGGCATGTCGTCATGTAGGAGACCTAGCACCAAAGAAGAAAACACACAAGGAGTAGAGGTTAAGTCATTAGAAATCATAAGCCTCACATGCCGTGTCAACTACCTCACTCTCTAAGTGTTGTGGCTCACTCACTCCCTCAAAGATGCTCTCACTCATATGGTTGGTGGAGTCACTCAAATGGCGCTCAATCTCACATAGGATGTGTGGCATGCTCTCATGTGTGGGGCTAGTGGTGGTCACACTCATCCTCTCATAGGAAATGCTCTCAATGTCACATATGGTGGAGTCACTCATGCCACTCATGTGGTGGTGGCTCTCCTCACATGACAAATGGGGCATCTCAACATATGTGGGTGTCGGAGAGGTGTAGGTGCAAATGTCTCCATGCACGGTCGTGCAGCTTGACTCGGAGTATGAGTCCAATATGGGCGTCGTCTTCATGTTGTTGAAGAGGTTCGCGCTTGTTGCTGTAGTCGAAGGGGATGGCCCTTGCTCGACCGTCTTGTCGCCGTCTTGGTGTGGGAGGCCCATATGATGTGGCACCTCGTAGCTCGTCTCCATGACCGAAGGGAGTTTCCCATGCTCGGCCATCTTCCTTGGGGGGCTTCCGAAGATGGAAGTGTCGCCCTCGCTCGTAGGTAGTCGCCTTGGACTTGATGAAATCTATGTAGGCGTACACGTTGGAAGTAGGCGAAGATGCCGTACGTCCAAAGGCAAAGATGCCTTGATAGCACTTGGCGAAGATGCCAAAGTGGTTGTTGTAGCCGTAGCACCGTCTTGGTGGTCGTCGTCTCGCGGTCTTCTCTTTTGCTCATCAAGCGTCGACTTGGCGTGAAGTAGGGCTTGTTGGGACTCGTACGTTTGCACTTGTGGAGCATCTTCATGATGATGGTGTCGTTGTCACGCTTGAGCTCGATGTCGTTCGTTGTCGTCATGCACATGATGCTTGGAGGTGACTTGCCCTTCATGATGATGTGGATCACGAACGTGATGGAGGTCGCCATGTAGATGTGGACGAGGACGATTTTCACTTGCATCATTGCCACGCTCTGAAGACTTGTGGCTTGAATGTCTCCGCCTTGAAGATGACGAAGGGGAAGAAGACTTGATCAAGGCTCTAATCTCCTCCATCCTTGCATCTTGCTCCTCTTTATGTGCGGAAAGCTTCTTGTCGATGTAGTCCCTTTTCCTTGCTTCGGAGTGACGAATGTCGATGGAGATGTTCTCGATGCGCTCACGCAATCTTGATTGTGCGCCTTGTATTTGTCGTTGTAGATCGAAGATAGACGCTTTGGAGATGTACTTGTTCATGCCATCGTTGTTGTTGTAGACCGGAGAGGAAATGCCTTGCCTATCCATCACAAGACTCGAGCAAGTATGAGTGGGAGAAAGAGAAGAACTATACCAAATGTACCTTGGCCGATGTTGAAAATGGATCAATGATCACTCAATGATGTAACAAGGAAATAGCACAATTGGTACCAATTCTTGTCGGTTCTCACACCTACACAAGTAAAGCTTATAGTGGAGCTCGGTGAGGATAGTGGCACAAAAATTTGATGCAAAATGTTAGCAAGAGTCAATAATGTTGAAAGAGATTCACAAATTTGCAAGCGAAACAAGTAGACCAATAGCAATAGAATGGCACACGGAAACACACACACGGATAGATAAATAGGGTCGTGCAACCAAGGAATGAGCACAAAATGTGGAATCCACGAAAAACGCTCGTGTTGCACAACTCAAGAGAGATGTTAGCACGATTGCTCTATAGGCGGATACGACACTTGTGCACAACCTATGATATGCAAAATGGATAAACTTTTATCCCAAGTATGCTATGTATGTATGGTTCCCGGTGTTTCTCACAAGATGATCCAAGATGATTGGATATGACAATCTTATGTGAAATGTGGTATGATGCTATGGCACTTGCTTACAAGCTCTTTGCCCTTTCTCTTTTGCTTAAAAGCTTTATTTCTTTTTTTTGTATGGCCACTTTTGCACAATGCACAAACGAAGATAGCAATTGTGTATATGCGGGAACAAACTTGTGACATACGATATAATACCAAGATATGCACCACAATGATATGGTATGTATGCTATGGGAAGTATGATCACTAATGTGCACAAGTAACGTTGCCGGCAATACTCAAATGGCTAGTATCGATAGGTAAGTGACGCAAAATAGGCTAGGGGTTATCAATTTAATGGCATGGGAATATACAATGGAGGGTTACACGATACCAAGATGATATGGAGGTTACCGTACTTGGCGATGATGAGTGGCGGTGTTCTTGATGTAGAAACCAATATGATGGAGACTCGTCCCTAAGTAGCCGAAACACCTTAGGAAACGGAAAAACTGCGAACTCAAAATCTCAAATGTCAAATGTCAAAATGGTGGTAGCGGAAAGCGGTGGTGGTTTGCACTTGGCAATCCGGAAGTGGAATGATGGGCTATACACGTGTCGAAGTTGAAGTTGTCGTCCCTAAGTAGCCGAAACACCTTAGGAGACACAAGCCACAACTCAAACAAAATTGAGTTAAATTGGGGTGGAAATGTATGGTGGGCACGTCTATGTGGAAGTGGTGGTGGTGGTTGATGAAGAAGCAATTGTCCCTAAGTAGCTGAAACAACTTAGGAGACTCGAATCACTACTCAAGCAACCACTAATGCTAAGGTCTAGGCTGAGCTTGTTTGAGTTGATCAAGATGGGTTAGGTTGCGGAAGTCGGTGGTGGCTATGCGGATGATGTGGTGGAAGCCCTAGGCAAAGATGCCAAAGTTCCAAAAATTTGATGGAGTCAAATGATGTTGGTGGTATTTTTATGGGAAGGGGGAGGTCAATAGCTTCAAAACGAGCTAAAGAACGTCAAAATCGGAGTTCGGATGAATTAGTTATGGCCGAAACAAGAATCATCCGAAGTCAATATCTACAGGTTACGGACGTCCGTAAATGGACGGATGTTCGGTTGTCGGACGTCCGGTCGGGTCGGAAATCCGTAAATTCAGCTCGGGTTAGGGGTTTCGGTCATCTGGGAAAGGTCGGACGTCCGGTCGTTCCTGGGGCTCCGGATGTCCGTAAAACACCGGTCGTCCAGTGGGTCGGGGTCAACACGAAATCCGAGATCCGGGGCGCGATCTTGAGCGGAAAATGGAGATTTCGGGGTCAAAATTGAAGAGATTTTATGGATGAAAGATGGGGAAACTTGGGGAGATGCTAGATCCACTCGAAACCAAGCAAATCCATGGATCAAAATCAACAAAACATCATCAAACCAACAAATCAAAAAAAATTGGGGGCTATTTTTGGTGGGGATTTTCAGATTTAGGACGAAATCAACAAAATCAAGCTAGAAAACGAAGGGTAGGGGCTCCAAAAACATGATCAATGTGGCTCATGATACCATGATGATGTAGGGCGGAACCCTATGGGCCGATCTTTCACGTTTGGAGAGGATCCCTACAAGGAACATGAAGAACGCACGGAAGAATACGAGGGAAATCACGGGGGAAATCAAGAGAAACACTCAACCAACACGAATATGACCACACATGTGCTAGATCCGAGGAACACAAAGAGATACACGGTCCAAATCCAACAAAGGACGATACAAGTGGCGGTAGCTCATCTCCGAGAGGAGATCTTGAATCCACGAGGGATCTTCCCGTAAAGGGGTCTTGAATCCATGGTGGATCTTCTCCGAAGAGGCCGCGTTCTCTTACGAGGAGGAGATCCGTATGGATGAGCAAAGCTCTATCTCAAATGAGCTAATCCTTTCCTCAACCCCAACTAGGAGGAGGTGGACGAGTATATATAGTCATGGTCCACGAAGGGGTAAGCGGGGGATACATGGGCCTCGGCCCGATACTCTGCGCACAGACAAGCGTCGGACGTCCGGTGGGTTCCGGTCGTCCGGAGGCTCGGGACGGTCCGGACGTCCGGAAGTCTTCGGACTTCCATAGATATCATTTTGTTGCCATGGCGCTGGTCGTCCAGAGGCGCTCGGTTGTCCGAGTCCTGGGATGTGTCGGACATCCGGCCGCTATAGCATTTACGGGCTGACTCTTCAGGCTGGTGGAGGCTCCAGGCGTCGGACGTCCGGCGGGGTCCGGTCGTCCGGAGGCTGTAGACTTCGGGCAACTTTTTCTCTTGGTCCGTGTACTTGGCATCCTCGCTAGCTCGTCCGTTGGATGTGGCGGCTCCGTGGCTTTCCTCTAAGTACCTGATCATGCATAGCACACATGTTGGAGGTAGTAGCCATGTCTCACATGTAGAAAGTGAAGGTTCGGAGAGGAGCGAGTTCACCTTGTGTCCAATGGCGTATAGTTGAGGTCTCGTCATGTGTCCTCTTGGGGTTTGGAGAGTAGTCGGAGTGTATATGGGGATGAACATGGGATGCTCCGCATCACTTTTACACACACCTATTGTTGTAAAGAAAATGTGAGTGGTCCCGTTCTCGTGGTCCTCCAAACTGAAAGGAACTACATATGATAGGTGCAAATGAGACCGGCTGCATATTGCATGTTGTATTTCTATAGTATTGTTTTTTCGGGGAACTTTCAATCTATTAATCATTAGTCATGGGCTCATGGCAGTACAACGAACATTAAAATAACAAAAAATTCATCCACATCTATATACCAAATAGCGAAAAATACAAGCACTAAAGTGAGCCGAAAACACACCGCCGTTCGCCCCTCTTTTGTCGGAGCCTAGCAAAACTTGTTGTAGTAAACAGTCATGAAGTCATCGTGCTAAGGCTCCATGGAACTAGTGCACTAGAATAGCAACCGCCATCGATTAAGAGTAACATAGATAGAAAGGATCCAACTTGAAGACACACGAACGTAGATGAATGACGCACATATCGGAGAAAATCCATCAAATACAGATGTGCCGAAGACACACTGATGTGGCCACTGGTTCCAAAGCTATTGTTTCACGTCCAAAAATATTTCAGGCTATTTCATGTTCTACACAAAAGTACATGAATTTCGACCAATGGAATTTGATGTAACAAGTATCAGAAAAATGTATACTAGAGAAGACGAATACGACCGAGGTACGAGTGCTCCAAGCGCAGATAGTTGGTGAACATGTGTTTTATATTGGCTCTGTTCTTTGTGAATTTTCCATCGACGGTTGAACACGAGGAAGAACCGATCAAGCCCAATTTTAGAACGCCCCATGTAGTTGGTTCTTCTTTGGAAAGAATTACAATTGAAGTTCCTACATGACAACGCAAGAGTCAAGTATTTTGTAGCAACCAGACCTTAAACGGTCAAGTCTCTGTGCATCAATGCCATCCCTGGATCGATAATGCTGACACGCACAGTACTCGAGGAATTATAACAGAGTTTCAATCACACACTTATTACATCGAGTCCTCATAAAGAGTATGATTACACAAAAATATCATGGCTGAAGGCCATCTAAACTAGATAACTGCGGAAGCTTCGAAGGTAAATGAGTCCATCAACTCCAACGGCATAGCTGAGTGCAAAACAATGACCTATCGCATCTCATTCATCGTCCGAGTAGTCTGGAACATGAGACATTGCAGCCATGTAGTTCGGCACATTGAATATGCTGGCAGAGTTACACTGTAAAGCAATAAAATGCAAGAAATACATCTACATGCAATATTTGGCTGGTAGAGGCTGTAAGTTTATGATTTTTGCATAAAGCTAGTTTTTCCCTACAACAAAGGAATACATTTATTTAACTACTCCCAAGTTGCCCGATATTTGAGAAGGTAACCCCAACTCAAATCCCAATTAAAAGTATCATCATTAACCCAATAAATTCATTAACTAAAGTGATGAGATAACATCAATAGATTCAAGTACTAGATACTCAAGATGTCCATTACCGGGGACACGCCTAACCATGATTAGTTTATACACTCTGCAGAGGTTTGCGCACTTCTCCCCACAAACCTCGACCGCATCCATGATCGGATGATCGAGACATAGTCTTTCTGAAGCATTAACTCTCTACTCCGGGCGGACCGGTACACCTACTTTCCCCTACATCTGCTAGTCCACCTCTTCAAGAGCTCACGCAACTTACTCAACTATGCCAGAGCCCATAATGGCTTGTTGCTGCACACGGAAGTTTCTAGCATGAATAATCTTATGATCCCTTTGAGCCTGGGTGGCGAACCATAGGAAGAATCACACGGGTACTTCGGGATTTCCCAAAAACAGGCAACACTGGGTTCCCCACGTGCCTCAACCAATCCACCCAGAGGTATATTAAAGTTGCCACCTTAATGTTATCCATGAATAAATAACTCTCAAACTTCCATGTGTGAATCATGATCCAATCCCCGTCTACGAGCATGGCTAAGCAATAAATAGCATAATGTATATTCCCGGAGTGATCAAAAGGTGTTAGGTTCCTACCTCAAATACTACAACCAAAACCACATGTTCCCAATCCTACTCATGCAATTATTTGAGGGCAGAACTAATGCATAGTAAAAACTGGGTATAAAAGAGTATGATCAAAGTGTAACTTGCCTTGCTGACGATCTACAAACTCTAGAGATTCGTAGTAACAAGCTTCGCACTCCGGGTAATCTAGCATAGACAAACAATAGCATACATAAGCAATCACTCAAACGAAACACGAGAAAACCGAGAAAAGATCCAAATCAAACACGAAACAAGCAAATGGCTTAAACTATCAAAAGTCAAACCTAACAGCAATATTAACATGTGAATTAGATCTTAACAGAAGGTACAAGTGATTAGCTACGATTTGCAAAAAGACGGCGGCGGCGGCAGGCGACTACGCAGCGGCGGCGCGTGCGTCGGGTGGTGGTGCAGGGCGGTGGCACGGCACGCGGGGGCTTGTGCGACGGCGGAAGGCGGTGGCGGCGGCGCGGACGGGGTCCAGGGGCCCTAGGGTGGCGCTATTTAAGGGGGAAGCTTGGCCTCGGGGGCGCGCTCCCGTGTCCCGGCTGGATTCGGGGAAGGCGGCGGCAGTTTGGGCCTCGGCATGCTCGGCTGGGCCTTCGGCCCAATCGGGTGGGAAAGATTTTTTTTAAAAATAATACCGCCCGAAAGGAAAAATCCTAATAAAATATAAAAAAAATCTAAAAATTCCAGAAACAATTTTCACCGTCCAAACCTAATATTTAGGACAAGATGAACATTTTTCTAGACTAAAATGCAATTATAAAAAAATGCATTGTTTTTCTAATTCAAACAAAACAGCAAATAAAAGACAAATAAAATCATAGTTTGATTTTAAAAAAAATTCTCCAATATTTCTCTTAAGTTCAATAAGTCATATTATCTTCTCTCATATATTTAGTATTGGAAAATAATTGGAGAGAAAATAATAAAATCAAATTGATCCTTTCTTCAAATTTGAAATAAATTCAAATATGACTTTTGTGAAACCTCCAACTCTCTCCTTGGGTCCTTGATTTGCTTAAGATTTCTAGGATCACAACAAAATGCAAGAATAAATATGAGATGCATATGATGGTCTATGTATAACATCCAAATTGAAAATTGGGATGTTAACCTACCCCCCTTAAGATGAATCTCGCCCTCGAGATTCGGATTGGTCAGCAAAAAGGTTTGGGTGGTCTCTATGGAGATCTTCTTCTCGCTCCCAGGTGGCTTCCTCCTTGGTATGGTGGCTCCACTGAACTTTGCAAAATTTGATAACCTTGCTGCGAGTAACTCGACTGGAAAACTCGAGAATCTTGACTGGCTTCTCTTCATAGGTCAAATCACTGTCTAACTGAATTGCTTCCAGTGGCACTGTATCTCTCAGAGGAATATCGGACATCTCTGCATGGCACTTCTTCAACTGGGAAACGTGAAACACATCATGAACTCCTGACAATCCTTCTAGAAATTCCAGCTTGTATGCAACTTCTCCCATGCGTTCCAAAACTCTGTATGGTCCCACAAAACGTGGTGCTAGATTTCCCTTGACTCCAAAAATTCCTCGAAGTGGGGACACTCAAAGATATGCTATGTCTCCGACTTCGTAAACTATCTCCTTGCGATTAGTATCCGCATAACTCTTCTGCCTGGACTGGGCTACCTTGAGTCTGTCGCGAATCAACTTAACCTTCTCTTCTGAGTCTTTGATTGAGTCTGGTATGGACAACTGTCGATCTCCAACTTCATCCCACTATAACGGTGTCCTGCACCTCCTTCCGTACAAGGCTTCGAAAGGGGCCATCTTCAAACTAGCTTGATAACTATTGTTATAAGAAAACTCTGCATATGGAAAATTGTCATCCCAACTAGATCCATAATCTAGCGCACAAGCTCTCAACATGTCCTCCAGAACCTGATTGACTCTATGTCTGTCCATCTGTCTGTGGTAGAAAGGCTGTACTGAACTCTAGCCTGGTACCCAAAGTTTCATGCAACTGATTCCAAAACTTTGAAGTAAACTGGGTTCCTCTATCTGATACAATGGTCCTCGGAACTCCATGTAGACATACGATCCTGGTCATGTATATCTTTGCCAACTTAGCACTCGTATAGGTGGTCTTCACCGGGTTGAAATGAGCTACTTTCGTCAAACGATCGACGACAACCCAGATAGAGTCATAGCCTGATCGAGTCCTGGGTAATCCAGTGATAAAATCCATGCCAAGTTTATCCCACTTCCATTCAGGTATCGACAATGGTTGTAGCAATCCAGCTGGCTTCTGATGCTCTGCCTTGACTCTCTGACATACATGACATACTGCTACATACTCAGCTATATCCTTCTTCATTCCTGTCCACCAGAAACTTTCCTTCAGATCTAGATACATCTTAGTGTTGCCTAGGTGAATCAAATACGGCGAATCATGGGCCTCCTGCAGAATCAACTTCCTGATCTCGGGGTTATTAGGCACATATATACGATCCTCAAACCATAAAGTGTCGTGCTCATCCTCACAAAATCCTTTAGCCTTTCCTTCACTCATCATTTCCTTTATCTCGGCAATCTCCTTGTCAGTATTTTGGGCTTCCCTGATCTTACCCAAAAGAGTAGACTGAAATTCCAATGATGGAACATAACCTCTCGGAACTATCTCTAAGCATAACTCTTGAAGATCATCTGCTAACTCCTTAGGTAATCCTCCGGTTATGAGTGTGTTAACATAACTCTTGCGGCTCAATGCATCTGCTACAACATTGGCCTTTCCGGGATGATAGTGCAATTTCATATCATAATCCTTGATGAGCTCCAACTATATCCTTTGCCTGAGATTTAACTCCTTCTGCGTGAAGATGTATTTCAAACTCTTATGATCCGTGTATACATCACAATGGTTTCCGATGAGAAAATGTCTCCATGTCTTTAGCGCATGCACTACGACTGCTAACTCCAAATCATGTGTAGCATAATTCAACTCATAAGGTCTAAGCTGTCGTGAGGCATATGAAACAATTCTTCCTTCCTGCATAAGTACAGCTCCAATTCCTCATCGTGAAGCGTAGCAATATACTTGGTAATCCTTATGTTGGTCTGGGAGAATCAGCAAAGGGGCTGTAACCAAACGTTTCTTCAACTCCTGAAAACTAGCTTCACACTCCTCAGTCAACTTGGTGTCCTTCTTCAATAACTCCGTCATGGGCTTCGCATCCTGGAGAAATTCTCAATAAACCTCTGGTAATAAATTGCGAGTCCAAAAAAACTCCTGATCTCTCCAACTGATGTGGGTGCCACCTATCGTGGTTCTAAGTCTGACAGTAGAGTGGGGGGTAAGTATAGAGAGGCAAGGTCCTAGCTATGGAGAGGTTGTAAACACAAGGGATGTACGAGTTTAGGCCCTTCTCGGAGGAAGTAAAAGCCCTACGTCTCGGAGCCCGGAGGTGGTCGAGTGGATTGTATGTATATGAGTTACAGGGTGCCGAACCCTTCTGCCTGTGGAGGGGGGTGGCTTATATAGAGTGCGCCAGGACCCCAGCCAGCCCACGTAATGAAGGGTTTAAGGTGTATTTAGTCCAGGGCGTTACTGGTAACGTCCCACATAAAGTGTCTTAACTATCATAAAGTCTACTTAACTACAGGCCGTTGCAGTGCAGAGTGCCTTTTGACCTCCTGGTAGTCGAGTGAGTCTTCGTGGTCGAGTCCTTCAAGTCAGTCGAGTGAATCCCTCCTTGGTCGACTGGAAGGTGACCTCTTCTAAGGGTGTCCTTGGGCAGGGTACTTAGATCAGGTCTGTGACCCTACCCTAGGTACATGACCCCATCATTAGCCCCCGAATGGATTGAGGCTTTGAGTGACGGAGGAGTTGATGCTGTTTCCGATTGACCTTTGCACACTGGTCGTGCTTTGTCCTGAATCCAGAGAATCTCTTCGTTGATAGTGAGCAACTCGCCTTCAGTCGACTCGATCCATTCTTTTCTTTCATCGAGTGATCTTTCGGGCTTCGTCGATTTCCGAGCGATGGATCGCAGGAAATCCCGCGCCTGACAGACTGATCTGCCGTTAGTGGATTCCGCGGGATGCGAAATTTGGGGAAACGCGCGAAGCGGAGCGGACTGCGGCGTTCGGATGGGACGGGACATAGACGCCTCGATTCTCGCGCCGCTTTCTTCGCCACGTATCTCGCCCGTGTAACAGTTCCAGGATATGATTAGATCTGCCGGGTCCACCTGTCATCCACTCGGAAGGGATCTTATAAATGCGCCCGGCGGGGGTTTTTTGAACAGTGCTTCAGCATTCTCTCTCTCTGCCTCCTTCGTCTCCGCCCAACGCGCTCGCTCTTGCCCCCGCACCACTTCTCCTCATGCGCCCCGCCGGAAGCCATGGTCAAGGAGAAGACGGTGGCGCTGGAGCGCGCGAAGAAGGCGTCGGCGACGGAGAAGGCGAAGGGGAGATCCACCAGCCGTGGTGGGTCTTCGTCCAGATCCCGCCTGCCGAAAGGCTGGGTCCAGGGAGATTGGATCCAGTCGACCATCACGGAGAAGGACCTCCTCGACATGGCCAACGAGGGCCTGATCTCCCATGGAGCTGCGAGGCTTCCGGGGAAAGAATGGCAGCCCCAGCCGGAAGAGGGTGAGTGCGTGCTTCTGGCTACCCATGTCGACCGCGGATTCTCTTTGCCGCCGAGCGTTTTCTTCCGTGGTTTCTTGAACTTTTTTGGAGCGCAACTCCACCACTTCACCCCGAATTCTATCGCTTATCTTGCCGTGTTTGTGTCTATGTGCGAGAGTTTTCTGGGCTGTCGACCGCACTGGGGCATGTTCAAGCACATATTCACATGTCGCTCTCAAACTGTGAAGAAGGCGAGTCCAGGCGATGAAAGAACCCGAGTGGTCCAAATGTGTGGAGGTCTGGGGATCCAGGTGAGAAACAAGAGCACCTTCCCAGCTATGACATTTCCCGAGTCAGTTAGAGGCTGGCAGTCGACCTGGTTCTACTGCCAGGACGAGTCGACACCGGGGCAGTCGAGTGGGCTCCCTCCATTTACCATGGACCGAGTGAACAAGCCCTCCTCCCTGAAGCTGATTCCGGAGGAGAAAGCTGACGTGAAGATGTTGATGGAGCGCGTAGTTCAGTTGGTTCGGGAGGGAGTGACGGGCATGGATCTCCTGGAAGTTTTCCTTAGGCACCGAATCCAGCCTCTTCAGTTCCGGAGCCACTGCATGTGGTTGTACTGTGGTACTGAGGACGTGACTCGGGTTAACCCAGAAACAGTCGACGATGCCACTCTGGAAAGGTGGATGGCCGCTGTTACTGGGAACAAGGATAACCCTCACGGAGCCAGAAGGATTCCTCCACTCGACTGCCACAGTGACCCAAACAAGGTATGTCTGCTCCACTTCCCATTGTATTTTTGTCGTATTTATTTCTGTTTTCTCTGTCGATCGGTCGACTGATCTTTGTCTTGATGTCTATCAGGCCCTCACCGAGCTGTAATCGATGCCCAATGGAGCACATGCTCCGACTGAGGAGGGTGAAGCGAGTGGGGGCGAGAGCCAGGAGGAGGAGTGGGACTCGGACGCTGCCGAGGACGATGATGACGATGACGATGATGACGGTGATGAAGATGATGCTGAAGACGAGGAAGAAGAGGAGGAGGAGGTCGTACCACCGCGCTCGGAAAGGCGGTCGAAGCTTGTCCACCACCCTGCGACTGAACGTGGCAAGGGGGTTGCGACCGTTTCTCAGTCGACCAAGCGCCCTCGGACCACCTCTCTGGCGCCGACTGAAAAGGCGTCGAAGCAGCCCAGGGTGGCTCCGTCAAAGCCGACCAAACTCCTGCCGAAGATGAAGGTGTCCATCCCCACCATATCAGGGTAATCGTGTTGCTTAAGTCTTCTTATTTTGTACGAACTTTATCTCTGGCTGGCGCTGGGGTTAGTCGACTGATTCTTTGGAGTTGCAGTGCTGCTACTTCCGAGACCTCAGCCCGGGCTGATGACCATGAGATGGAGGACGCAGCAACCTCAAAACCAGGTACTATACTCTTAACGCCGTTTTTAGTCGACTGACTTATGATCTATAATCCTGATTCTTCTCTGTAGCTCCACCCAATGTTGTTATCACTCTCCCAGATGATGATGAAGATGAGGAACCGCTAAAGCACAGAAGGAGTAGGAAAACGTCTGCCAGCAGGGTGCCCCAGGATGTGACGGCGCCTGAGACTCTGGTTGCGGAGGAGGAGAACACCACTCGACACACTGTGTCCTTCGCAGATCCACTGACGAGTGCTCAGCAGCCCTCCCTCTTCACGACGCACCACGTCCCAGAGGACCAAGCTGGCGCCGCGAAGGAGGCGATACGCCAGGCAGGGATCATGATGGAGCAGTTAAGGACCATCCGGGATGCGAGCCAGGCAGCTTACGATGCCAGTTCCGCCCTTCAAAGCAATGTTCAGGTCAGTCGACCATCGTCTGTTCTGTTAGGATATGCTATCAAAAACTTTTCTTTCCAACATCTACGGTAGTCACCCACTGGATGTGTCGATTTAGATTCCGTGTTAGCGGGGGCACGCTGAGTGCACCCGCTGGGTGTAGTCCCCAAGGCTAAGGTCGACTGCTGGCAGTCGGCCTTAGGCTTTATAATTTCAGTCTTTCCGTCATTCGACTATGGCGAATGGATTTCGAAAGCCGGTCGACTGGTCGACTCTGTCTTCAATAGGATTAGTGGGGGCACACTGAGTGCACCCACTGGGTGTAGTCCCCGAGACTGTGGTCGACTGCTTGCAGTCGATTACAGTCTTTTAAAGAATACATCATTTTTTTTATTTTTTTTTTCGAGGTCGACTGGTCGACTCTATCTTCGATAGGATTAGTGGGGGCACGCTGAGTGCACCCACTGGGTGTAGTCCCCGAGACTACGGTCGAATGCTTGTATTCGGCTGTAGTCTTAGAAACGTGTGATTTTTCCTTTTTCACTCGGAAGTGAATTATATTTGACATTTAGTCGATTGGTTCTTTGCAGAACTCCTGTGATCTTGTGGCTCGCTACTCTGAGCTGGAAAACAAGCACATTCAGCTCAAGCTGAATTTGAAGCTGGTTCAGGAGAATCTGACGAAGTCAAAGGAGGAGACCGAAGGTATGTTTGGTGAGACCTTGACGACTGCTTTTTCCCTTCGTTTGTTTCAAAATCTGATCTTGCTGTAACTTGCAGGTAAGGTAAGGGAGGCCCAACAGAAAAAAGACCTTGAATTAGCTGAGAAGATCAAGCTTGCTGACGAGAAGTTAGCTTCAGTCACCAAGCTTGAACAAGACAATACCAATCTGAAAGCTGCTCTTGGGATCGCCAACAAGGAAGTCAGTCGACTAAAAACTGATAAAGCTGCCCTGACCGACCAAGTCAGTAAGTTGACTGGGAAGAAAAATGATCTGGAGTCCTTCCTGAGTGGTCTTGCCAAGAAGCTGTTCCTTATGCTTGAAGGTAAACCTCTATGCTCGGTAATCATTTCCAATCGTGGTTTTTCCATTCGACCATCGCCTTGACTCGGTGATCGTCCTTGCAGAATTTTGTCAAAACTTTGAAGAAGAAACTAGCCGGCTGGAACCAAACCTCGACCCCGTCAATTCTCCGGTGAACGACGAAGTTGCCATGAATGTTTTCCGACTGGAGTCCCGTGTTGCAGCTGTCGTGGACTATCTTGCAAGGCTGAAGGTCGCCACATCTCGCATCGACTCGATGCTCTGGCCCGGGGAGACACTTCAGAATGACCTCGAGTCGCTGATGGCTCGCTTGAACACGATCCCTGGTCGAGTGCAGGAGTGGAAAAAGTCCTCGGCTCGGTGCGGTGCAGATGTTGCTCTGTGTCTGGCCCGAGTTCACTGCAAAGATGCGCGAGAAGAGAAGCTGGCGGCCCTCCGGGTGGCCAACACCAAGAAACACGACTTCAGGTCCTTTATGGAAACTTTCCTTGCGGCTGCCACTCGGATCGCAGATGGGATTGATCTTGATGAGTTTGTTGCACCTTCCAGCCCTCCACAGGAGGGGTAAAAAAACTTCTTCTAAGCTCGACGCTTTAAATTTGCCTCGGTATGCCGAGTGGAATTGTAACCGATAAACCTTAACGGGCTTAGCGCCTGAGCACTTCCGGTTCCTTTAGGTATCGATCCGAACTTGAATTTGTCGTTTGAATATGATTGCTCTTGGCTCGAAATGTCTTTTGCAGGTTCAAAGCAGGGCGCTTACTGCAATCAACTTATTCCTTAATACACTTAGGTGAGCGCTGGGCTGCAGCTAAGCCTCCGAGTGGAAGTCTGGCTTATCACTCGGAAGGATTTTCATAACTTAGGCGAGCACTGGGCTGCAGCTAAGCCCCCGAGTGAGAGGTTTGCCCTTCACTCGGTAGGATTTCGATAACTTAGGCGAGCACTGGGCTGCAGCTAAGCCCCCGAGTGAGAGGTTTGCTCTTCACTCGGTAGGATTTTTATATCTTAGGCGAGCACTGGACTGCAGCTAAGCCCCCGAGTGAGAGGTTTGCTCTTCACTCGGTAGGATTTTCATAACTTAG
>NC_057813.1:483487248-483488263 GCF_018294505.1 Triticum aestivum
CCGAGTGAGAGGTTTGCTCTTCACTCGGTAGGATTTTTATATCTTAGGCGAGCACTGGGCTGCAGCTAAGCCCCCGAGTGAGAGGTTTGCTCTTCACTCGGTGGGATTTTGATAACTTAGGCGAGTACTTGGACTGCAGCTAAGCCTCCGAGTGGAAGTCTGGCTTACCACTCGGTAGGATTTTCATAACTTAGGCGAGTACTTGGACTGCAGCTAAGCCTCCGAGTGAGAGGTTTGCTCTTCACTCGGTAGGATTTTGATAACTTAGGCGAGTACTTGGACTGCAGCTAAGCCTCCGAGTGGAAGTCTGGCTTACCACTCGGTAGGATTTTTGATAACTTAGGCGAAACGGATTAGCAACTAAGCCTCCGAGTGGGAGTCTGGCTCACCACTCGGTAGGATTTTTTACAAACTTAGGCGGAACGGATTCGCGGCTAAGTCACCCACTGAGGGGGGATTTTATTGGACAAAATAAAAAGTGAAAAAAATTATGGAGGAACTATGACACTATTATTTTGAGGTCCATGAACTACAGAAGTACTTTATTGCAACTCATCCGAGCGATAAAACTTAAGTGTAAAATGGGCGGAGTAGTTCCGCGTTCCAAGCTCGGGGCTCGTCGATATTATGCTCGACGTTGTAAAGACGGTACGCCCCGTTGTGAAGAACTTTGGTGACGATGAAGGGTCCTTCCCAAGAAGGAGCAAGCTTGTGTTGTTTCTTCTGATCCACTCGGAGAACTAAATCTCCTTCTTGGAAGGCTCGACCTCTCACATTTCTGGCGTGGAAACGACGCAAATCTTGTTGGTAGATGGTCGACCGGATCAGAGCCATCTCCCTTTCTTCCTCTAAAAGGTCGACTGCGTCCTGCCGCGCTTGTTCAGCTTCTGCTTCGTTGTAGATTTCAACTCGAGGAGCATTGTGGAGAAGATCACTCGGCAAGACTGCTTCAGCTCCGTAGACCAAGAAGAATGGAGTTCTTCCGGTCGACCGATTAGGTGTGGTCCGCAGTCCC
>NC_057813.1:483488273-483507545 GCF_018294505.1 Triticum aestivum
AGGTTTGCTCTTCACTCGGTAGGATTTTGATAACTTAGGCGAGTACTTGGACTGCAGCTAAGCCTCCGAGTGGAAGTCTGGCTTACCACTCGGTAAGATTTTCATAACTTAGGCGAGCACTGGGCTGCAGCTAAGCCCCCGAGTGAGAGGTTTGCTCTTCACTCGGTAGGATTTTCATAACTTAGGCGAGCACTGGGCTGCAGCTAAGCCCCCGAGTGAGAGGTTTGCTCTTCACTCGGTAGGATTTTTGATAACTTAGGCGAAACGGATTCGCAGCTAAGCCTCTGAGTGGGAGTCTGGCTCACCACTCGGTAGGATTTTTTATAACTTAGGCGAAACGGATTCGCAGCTAAGCCTCCGAGTGGGAGTCTGGCTCACCACTCGGTAGGATTTTTTACAAACTTAGGCGGAACGGATTCGCGGCTAAGTCACCCACTGAGGGGGGATTTTATTGGACAAAATAAAAAGTGACAAAAATTATGGAGGAACTATGACACTATTATTTTGAGGTCCATGAACTACAGAAGTACTTTATTGCAACTCATCCGAGTGATAAAACTTAAGTGTAAAATGGGCGGAGTAGTTCCGCGTTCCAAGATCGGGGCTCGTCGATATTATGCTCGACGTTGTAAAGACGGTACGCCCTGTTGTGAAGAACTTCGGTGACGATGAAGGGTCCTTCCCAAGAAGGAGCAAGCTTGTGTTGTTTCTTCTGATCCACTCGGAGAACTAAATCTCCTTCTTGGAAGGCTCGACCTCTCACATTTCTGGCGTGGAAACGACGCAAATCTTGTTGGTAGATGGTCGACCGGATCAGAGCCATCTCCCTTTCTTCCTCTAAAAGGTCGACTGCGTCCTGCCGCACTTGTTCAGCTTCTGCTTCGTTGTAGATTTCAACTCGAGGAGCATTGTGGAGAAGATCACTCGGCAAGACTGCTTCAGCTCCGTAGACCAAGAAGAATGGAGTTCTTCCGGTCGACCGATTAGGTGTGGTCCGCAGTCCCCAAAGCACTGAGGGAAGTTCGTCGACCCAAGCTCCAGCTGCATGCTTGAGATCATGCATCAGTCGGGGTTTCAATCCCTTGAGAATCAGGCCATTGGCTCGCTCCGCTTGTCCATTCGACTGCAGATGGGCGACTGAAGCGTAGTCGACTCGTGTGCCTTGAGAGTTACAGAAATCTCTGAATTCCTCCGAGTCAAAGTTCGACCCATTATCTGTAATGATGCTGTGAGGGACTCCATATCTGAATATTAGTTCCCTGATGAAGCTAACAGCAGTACCGGCGTCAAGGTTCTTGATTGGTTTAGCCTCAATCCACTTGGTGAACTTGTCGACTGCCACCAGCACATGCGTGAAGCCACTTCGCCCTGTTCTCAAAGGACCGACCATGTCCAACCCCCATACTGCGAAAGGCCAGACGAGTGGAATGGTCTTCAGGGCTGATGCAGGCTTGTGCGACATATTCGAGTAAAACTGACATCCCTCGCACTTATCTACTATCTCCTTTGCCATCTCATTCGCCTTTGGCCAGTAAAATCCGGCTCGGTATGCTTTGGCCACGATAGTCCGAGAGGACACATGATGACCGCAGGTCCCCGAGTGAATATCATTAAGGATGATTCGACCTTCTTCTGGCGTTATGCACTTCTGACCAACTCCAGTCGCGTTATGCCTTAGATCGACGGACGATCTGTCGAGCCTCTTCCTCATCCTCCGGGAGCTCTTTTCTCAGGATATATGCGATATATGGAACTGTCCAATCGGGAATGACCACCAAGATCTCCATAACCAAGTCGACTACTGCTGGGACTTCAACCTCAGTCGGATCTGTGGCACTCTTGGGCTGTGGAGCTTCTTCGGTGAAAGGATCTTCTTTGACTGACGGAGTGTGTATATGCTCCAAGAACACACCACTCGGAATGGCTTCTCTCTTGGAACCTATCTTTGCTAGATCATCAGCTGCTTGATTTTTCAGTCGGGGTATATGATGGAGCTCCAACCCCTCGAACTTCTTTTCCAGCTTCCTCACTGCACTGCAGTATCCAGTCATGGCTGGGCTTCTCACATCCCACTCCTTCATCACTTGGTTGACCACTAAATCCGAGTCGCCATAGACCATCAGGCGACGGACGCCGAGTGAAATGGCCATGCGCAACCCATATAAGAGGGCCTCATATTCTGCCTCATTGTTGGAGGAATCAAAGTGAATCTGGAGCACATATCCGAGCTTATCTCCTCTGGGGGAAACCAGGACAACCCCAGCACCGGAACCATTCAACATCTTAGAGCCATCAAAGAACATGGTCCAATGCTCCGAGTGAACTTCAGTCGGCTGCTGCTGTTCAATCCACTCGGCGAGGAAATCTGCTATTGCCTGGGACTTAATGGCTTTCTTTGCCTCAAACTTGGTATCAAGGGGAAGAAGTTCAATCGCCCATTTAGCCACTCGACCAGTTGCATCTCTGTTGTGCAAAATCTCTGATAGTGGAGCGTCGCTGACAACTGTGATGGAGTGATCAGAGAAATAATGAGCAACCTTCTTTGTGGTCATGTATATTCCATACACAAGCTTCTGATAATGAGGATATCTCTGCTTGGATGGAGTCAAGACTTCAGACAAATAATACACTGGGCGCTGAACTTTGAGAGCTTTTCCTTCTTCTTCCCGCTCGACCGTAAGCACAGTACTGACGACTTGTCCTGTGGCTGCGATATAGAGCAATAGAGGCTCTTTGCTGATTGGAGCAGCAAGCACCGGCTGGGTGGAGAGCAGAGCTTTTAGCTCGGCAAACGCTGCATCAGCTTCTGGAGTCCACTCGAACTTGTCTGCCTTCTTCTTCAGTCGGTAAAGAGGCAATGCCTTTTCACCGAGTCGTGAGATGAATCGACTTAATGCGGCCAAGCATCCAGTAAGCTTCTGGACATCGTGCACTCGCACAGGGCGTTTCATTCGGAGAATAGTGCCGATCTTCTCTGGATTAGCGTCGATTCCTCGTTCGGAAACGAGAAAACCGAGTAACTTGCCACCCGGAACTCCAAATGTGCACTTTGATGGATTGAGCTTGATATCATACCTTCGGAGGTTGGCAAATGTTTCGGCGAGGTCAGCGAGCAGGTCGGAACCTTTTCGTGACTTGACGACGATATCATCCATGTACGCTTCCACATTCCGACTGATTTGAGTGAGTAGACACTTCTGAATCATTCGCATTAATGTGGCTCCGGCATTCTTGAGGCTGAATGGCATGGTGATATAGCAGAAGCACCCGAATGGAGTGATGAAAGCTGTTTTTACCTCGTCGGGTCCGTACAGACGGATCTGGTGGTACCCGGAGTAGGCGTCTAGAAAAGACAGTCTCTCGCATCCCGCTGTCGAGTCAACAATTTGATCTATGCGAGGGAGAGGAAAATGATCTTTCGGGCAGGCCCGGTTGATGTGCTTGAAATCAATGCACATTCGGAGTGATTTGTCTTTCTTAGGAACCATGACAACATTAGCGAGCCACTCGGAGTGGTATATCTCTCGGATAAATCCTGCCGCCAACAGTAGAGCCGCTTCCTCACCAATGGCTTTTCTCTTCTGGACGGCGGACCGCCGAAGATGCTCTTTAACTGGTTTTGCAGATGAGTCGACTCTTAGGCGATGCTCAGCCAGTCCCCTGGGAACACCTGGCATGTCAGCGGGCTTCCATGCAAAAATGTCCCAGTTCTCACGGAGGAACTGGATGAGCGCTTCTTCCTATTTCGGGTCGAGTGTTGTGGAGATGTGAGTCGGAGCTGCATCGGGGTCGGTCGGGTGAATGTGAACAGGCTTCGTCTCACCGGACGACTGAAATGCAGACTCTGTGGCGGGTTTCTTGGATCGCAGCAAGTCACTCGGATCTGCGTTTTGCTTGTATTCTTCGAACTCGACCGCTGTCACCTGGGAATCAGCAATCTTTGAGCCTTTCTGGAAGCACTCTTCTGCCTTTTTCCGATCACCGGTGATAGTGATCACTCCTTTGGGGCCGGGCATCTTCAATTTGAGGTACACGTAACATGGTCGAGCCATGAACCGTGCATAAGTTGGTCTCCCCAAAATGGCATGATAAGCACTCTGAAAATCCACGACCTCGAACGTCAACTTCTCTTTGCGAAAATGTTTCGAATCACCAAACACCACGTCCAGAGCTATTTGGCCGAGTGACTCGGATTTCTTTCCTGGTATAACTCCATGAAAGCTCATGTTACTGGTGCTCAGTCGGGACATCGGAATGCCCATTCCTTTCAGTGTGTCTGCATACAGCAAATTCAGCCCACTACCACCGTCCATAAGCACTTTCGTCAGTCGAGTGCCTTCAACAACTGGATCGACCACCAAAGCTTGCCTCCCAGGGGTGGCAATATGAGTCGGGTGATCAGATTGGTCGAAGGTGATGGGTGTTTGGGACCATTTCAGATAATTTGCTTTTGCTGGGGCAACCATGTTCACCTCACGGTTAATAACTTTCAATCGACTCTTGCTCTCCACATCTGCAAAGATCATCAGAGTAGAGTTGATATGCGGATATCCTTCCTCACTGTCCTCCTTGTCTTCGGCCTTGTCCGACTCCTTCTCCTTGTTATTGGACTGTTTTCCTTGAAACTGCTGGATCAGGAGTCGACATTGGCGAGTGGTGTGCTTCGGGTAGATGATATTCCCCTCTTTGTCTTTCTTCATGTGGATGTGACACGGCATATCCATCACGTCGTTCCCTTCTTTATCCTTTACCTTCTTAGGGTTCCAGGATCCTTTTGGTTTCCCTTTAAACTTTCCCTGAGTCACGGCCAGAGCCTCTCCAGGAGCTGCCGGTTCAGCCTTCCGCTTCTGTTTCCGACTGGTGTTTCCCTTTTCCGACTGACTCAGCTTGTGCTTGCCGCTTCGGAGTCGGTCTTCTTCTTCGCCGTTGGCGTACTTAGTAGGAATCTCCATCATCCGACTCAAGGTCATGTCACTGGTTCGACCAAACTTCAAACTCAATTCTCTGTTCTTGACGCCATCTTTAAAGGCGCAGACTGCCTGATGATCAGACACATTCTCCACAGTATGGTGCAAAGTGATCCATCTCTGAATATACTCTCTGAGAGTCTCATTGGTCTTCTACACGCAGACTTGCAACTCCGTCAGTCCAGCCGGTCACTTGCAAGTTCCTTCAAACGTTCTGATGAACACTCGGGACAGATCTTCCCAAGTGTAAATGCTGCTAGGAGGTAATTGAGTCAACCATGCCCTGGCAGAACCTTCCAGCATGAGGGGCAAATGCTTCATGGCCACCTCGTCGTTCCCACCACCAATCTGAACCGCCACTCGGTAGTCCTCAAGCCAAGTTTCAGGCTTAGACTCACCAGTGAACTTGCTGACTCCTGTTGCCAACCTGAAATTGGGAGGGATAACTGCGGCTCTGATAGCTCTGCTGAAACATTCAGGACCAGAAACATGCACTCGACTGCTTGTGGGCGCATCTCTGTCGAGTCCACCTCGATGGGCTCTGTTCTGGTCGACCAAACCTTGCACGATAATGGATCGCGCGTCGAAGCCTGGTTCTCTGGGGTCGACTGGAACTCTTCGCCCCGTACTGAGCTGACGTCTGTCATCTTGCTGCCGAGGAGAGTAAGACCCACCCCTCGGAGGGGAATTGGGCACTCGACGCCTATCATCTCGGTCGAGTCGGTCACCGTATTGGTCTCGCCGATTCTCGCGCCCTTCATGCCGCGGAGGCGATCTGGGACTGTGAGCCGACTGAACCGTATTCGCAGCGACGGATCGACTGTGAATTCTGTTGCGCGACTGCGACACTGCCGAATTCTGATCTCCTGCTGCCCGGAGCAGATCCCTGATCTGCATCAAGCCTCTGCCAGCCTCCGACTGAGAGGGATGGATGGACTCTGCTATACGGGTCGCAGCTGCCAAATTCTGGATTGGGGTTCGATATACCTGAGTCAGCGGGAAGAGTTGACGTCGACTGGTGTCGGGAACTCGTTGCCGCGCGTGCTCGTCGAGTGCTCGCTGAAGATTCTCCAGTCGAGTGCGTTCGGCCAAATTGGCCAAACGTGCCTCCTCCAAGGCGCGAGCCTCGGGGGTTTCTCCTGTGATGGGAGTACGCAGGACATCCACGTTCCTGCGGCGAAGTTCTTCTCTTTGCAGAGAGTCGAGTGGCTCGGGCTGGTACTCTTCGTGGTCTCGTGCGGGGTTGCCTCCGTCACCTGCTCCACCATCACGAGCGAAGCCAGGGGGACTGCGGGGCCCGTTGACCATCATGATTTCCGCCGCTGGATCACTGCTATCGCACTCGGATGCGGTCTCTACGGAGCCAGTCGACAGATCGAACAGGCCGTAGAGAGATTCGTCAGGCTCGATTGCCGCAACTTGGGTGGTGGCCGTCTGGCGAGCCACCGCGTGCCTCACCCACCGCTGAATCCTTGACCGGCCCGAGCGCTTGCGCTGGCGGGAGACCGGGAGGGTGGTCGATGGGGATGTCGACCGATACGGGGTCGACGGTTGCCGCAGCAGAACACCGCGGACACATGCGCGAAAATGCGTCGCACCGCGGACGGGGAGCGCATCAACGTCGAGTGGAGCCTCCTGAAGCCAGGCGGAGTCGTCGGCGATGAAGGTGAGAGCGCCGAGACGGATCTCTCGACCCTCGACCAAAGCTCCAGCAGCCACCATGATGAAAGTACTCGGAAGAATCGCAACTTCTCCACAAAATTGCTAAAAACACCCGCCCCACGGTGGGCGCCAACTGTCGTGGTTCTAAGTCTGACAGTAGAGTGGGGGGTAAGTATAGAGAGGCAAGGTCCTAGCTATGGAGAGGTTGTAAACACAAGGGATGTACGAGTTCAGGCCCTTCTCGGAGGAAGTAAAAGCCCTACGTCTCGGAGCCCGGAGGCGGTCGAGTGGATTGTATGTATATGAGTTACAGGGTGCCGAACCCTTCTGCCTGTGGAGGGGGGTGGCTTATATAGAGTGCGCCAGGACCCCAACCAGCCCACGTAATGAAGGGTTTAAGGTGTATTTAGTCCGGGGCGTTACTGGTAACGTCCCACATAAAGTGTCTTAACTATCATAAAGTCTACTTAACTACAGGCCGTTGCAATGCAGAGTGCCTTTTGACCTCCTGGTAGTCGAGTGAGTCTTCGTGGTCGAGTCCTTCAAGTCAGTCGAGTGAATCCCTCGTTGGTCGACTGGAAGGTGACCTCTTCTAAGGGTGTCCTTGGGCAGGGTACTTAGATCAGGTCTGTGACCCTACCCTAGGTACATGACCCCATCACCACCCATTTAGTAACAAAAGTAACCTTGGTAGGGTCTACTACTATTCCTTCTCCGGATATAACATGTCCGAGAAATCCAACTTCCTTTAGCCAAAACTCACATTTGCTGAACTTGGCATACAACTGATGTTCTCTGAGCTTCTCAAGAACCAAACGCAAATGCTCCTTATGCTCTTCTTTATTCTTCGAGTAGACCAATATATCATCAATGAAAACCACGATGAACTTATCCAAAAACTCCATAAATACTTTGTTCATCATGTTCATGAAATAGGCAGGCGTGTTAGTCAGACCAAATGACATAACGGTATACTCATATAGCCCGTACCTTGTGGTAAAAGATGTCTTAGGTATATCCTGCTCTCGGATCTACAACTGGTGATAACCTGATCGAAGATCGATCTTAGAGAAAACTTTAGCTCCTTGCAATTGGTCAAACAAATCATTGATCATCGGCAGCGGGTATTTGTTCTTGATCGTCACCTCATTCAGCGCACAATAATCAACTACCATCCTCAAAGATCCATCCTTCTTCTCCACTAGAAGCACTGGGGCTCCCCAAGGTGATGAACTTGGTATAATGTAACCTTTC
This sequence comes from Triticum aestivum, assembly GCF_018294505.1. Taxonomy (NCBI): domain Eukaryota; kingdom Viridiplantae; phylum Streptophyta; class Magnoliopsida; order Poales; family Poaceae; genus Triticum; species Triticum aestivum. The sequence continues at coordinate 483,496,157 of NC_057813.1, forward strand.
TCCAGTAACTCCTTTATCTACGTCTTAATTTCCTCCAGATCCTTTGCGGGCATCCGATACGGTCTCTTTGATATTGGTCCGGTGCCTGGCAATAGCTCAATCAAAAACTCAATGTCTCGATCTAGTGGGATGCCTGGTAACTCTTCCGGAAATACGCCGTGGTAATCCTTCACCACTGGTACTTCCTCCTGTACAACTCCTGATAAGGAATTCACTTGAGTCCTCCTCGGCGCATGCCGGGATACATACTTGATCCTCTTTCCTTTCGGGGTGGTGAGTGAGGGAGTCCTGGATTAGGGGGTCCTCGAACAGCCGGACTATATGCTTATGCCAGACTGTTGGACTATAAAGATACAGGATTGAAGACTCCGTCCCGTGTCCGCTTGGGACTCTCCTTTGCGTGGAAGGCAAGCTTGGCAATTCGGATGTGTAGATTTGCTTCTCTATAACTGACTCTGTGTAACCCTAGACCCCTCCGATGTCTATATAAACCGGAGGGTTAGGTCCGTAGGACAACAACAATCATAATCATAGGCTAGCTTCTAGGGTTTAGCCTCTACGATCTCGTGGTAGATCAACTCTTGTAATACTCATATCATCAAGATCAATCAAGCAGGAAGTAGGGTATTACCTCCATAGAGAGGGCCCGAACCTGGGTAAACATCGTGTCCCCCGCCTCCAGTTACCATTAGCCTTAGACGCCAGTTCGGGACCCCCTACAGGAGATCCGCCGGTTTTGACACCGACATTGGTGCTTTCATTGAGAGTTCCACTTTGACGTCAAGAGAAGGCTTGATGGCTCGCCTTGTTATCAAGGAAAACATCGCCTCTGGGGGAGCCCTGGCTTTGGGCCAAACCCTCCGACTAGGCGGCTTCATCATGACCACCCATTCGGCCGCCGGGCCGATGATACGTCTCCAACATATCTACTTTTCCAAACACTTTTGCCCTTGTTTTGGACTCTAACTTGCATGATCTGAATGAAACTAACCCGGACTGACGCTGTTTTCAGCAGAACTGCCATGATGTTGTTTTATGTGTAGAAAACAAAAGTTCTTGGAATGTCCTGAAAATCCTCGGAGGCACGTTTCGGAAAATATGAAAAATACTGGAGAAAGAATCAAGACCAGGGGGCCCACACCCTATCCACGAGGGTGGGGGCGCGCCCACCCCCCTGGGCACGCCCCCCTGTCTCGTGGGCCCCCTAACGCTCCAACTCCATATATTCTGTTTTGCGGAGAAAAAATTAGAGAGGAAGTTGCATCGCGTTTTACGATACAGAGCCGCCGCCAAGCCCTAATCTCTCTCGGGAGGGCTGATTTGGAGTTCGTTCGGGGCTTCGAAGAGGGGGATTCGTCGTCGTCGTCATCATCAACCATCCTCCATCATCAATTTCATGATGCTCACTGCCGTGCGTGAGTAATTCCATCGTAGGCTTGCTGGACGGTGATGGGTTGGATGAGATTTACTATGTAATCAAGTTAGTTTTGTTAGGGTTTGATCCCTAGTATCCACTATGTTCTGAGATTGATGTTGCCATGACTTTGCTATGCTTAATGCTTGTCACTAGGGCTCGAGTGCCATGATTTCATATCTGAACCTATTATGTTTTCATGAATATATGTGTGTTCTTGATCCTATCTTACAAGTCTATAGTCACCTATTATGTGTTATGATCCGACAACCCCGAAGTGACAATAATCGGGATACTTCTCGGTGATGTCTGTAGTTTGAGGAGTTCATGTATTCACTATGTGGTAATGCTTTGTTCCGGTTCTCTATTAAAAGAAGGCCTTAATATCCCTTAGTTTCCGTAAGGACCCCGCTGCCACGGGAGGGTAGGACAAAAGATGTCATGCAAGTTCTTTTCCATAAGCACGTATGACTATATACGGAATACATGCCTACATTACATTGATGAATTGGAGCTAGTTCTGTGTCACCCTATTTTATAGCTATTACATGAGGAATCGCATCTGACATAATTATCCATCACTGATCCAATGCCTACGATCTTTTCACATATTGTGCTTCGCTTATTTACTTTTCCGTTGCTCTTGTTACAATTACTACAAAACCCAAAAATATTACTTTTTCTACTGTTACCTTTATTATCATACTACTTTGCTACTAAATACTTTGCTGCAGATACTAAGTTATCCAGGTGTGGTTGAATTGACAACTCAACTGCTAATACTCAATAATATTCTTTGGCTCCCCTTGTGTCGAATCAATAAATTTGGGTTGAATACTCTACTCTCGAACGCTGTTGCGATCCCCTACACTTGTGGGTTATCAAGACTAATTTCTGGCACCATTGTCGGGGAGCATAGCTCTTTTCTTTGAGTCACTTGGGATTTATATCTGTTGATCACTATGAAGAACTTGAAAGATGCAAAAACTAAGATTTTGCCCTCAACTACGAGGGGAGGTAAGGAACTGCCATCTAGCTCTGCACTAGATTCTCCTTCTGTTATTAGTAAACTTGCGACACCTAAACCCGCTTCTGCTATGAATTCTGATATGTCGCATGTTATTGATGATGCCACTTCTGCTATGCATGATACTTATGATGAAACTATTTTTGTGCGTGATACCACTTTGCCATTAGATGAATTTCTTGATGAACAACTTGCTAGGGTTAGAGAGAATGAAATTATTGAAGATGCTATTATTGATGATAGTGATGATGAAAGTTCTCCCCCTGATTATGAATTACCTGTTGTTCCTGAGGGTTACGTTATGAATGAGGAAGCTGCTAGAGCTATCTTTGCTTGTAAAGATAGATATGATCTTAAAAAGGTTATTAGCTAAATGGAAGTAGCAGTCTGTTAATGATAGAATGAAACCTGACCCTACTTTTGCCACTTCACCTATTTGTGTCACTGATAAGGATTATGAATTCTCTGTCGATCCTGAGATTATTACTTTGGTTGAATCTGATCCTTTTTATGGCCTTGAATCTGAAACTGTTGTGGCACATCTTACCAAGTTGAATGATATAGCCACCCTGTTTACTAATGATGATAAATCTTGCTATTATTATATCCCTAAGATATTTCCATTCTCATTAAAGGGTGATGCTAAGACTTGGTTTAATTCTCTTGCTCCTGGTTGTGTGCGTAGTCCCCAGGATATGATTTATTACTTCTCTGCTAAATATTTCCCTGCCCATAAGAAACCAGCTGCCTTGCGGGAGTATATAATTTTGTGCAAATCGAAGAAGAGAGTCTCCCACAAGCTTGGGGGAGGCTTCTACGATTACTTTATGCTTTGCCTGATCATCCTCTTAAGAAAAATGAAATACTTGATATCTTTTATAATGGACTAACCGATGCTTCCAAGGACTACTTGGATAGTTGTGCTGGTTGTGTTTTCAGGGAAAGAACAGTCGACGAAGCTGAATTACTATTGAATAATATGTTGACTAATGAAAAAAATTGGGCTCTTCCTGAGCCAATTCCTGAGGCAATTCCTAAACCAATTGAGCTAACTCAAGAGCCTATTCCTAAACCCACTCCAAAGAAGAGAGGTGTTTTATTTCTCAGTCTTGAAGATATGCAAGAGGCAAAGAAATCAATGAAAGAAAAAGGTATAAAAGCTGAAGATGTTAAGAATTTACCACCTATTGAAGAAATACATGGTCTTAATATACCGCATGTCGAAGAACCACATTGTCTTGATAACCCGACACAGGTAGTAAAGGTAAATTCTCTCTATAGATATGATAAGGTTGAATTCCCTCTACTAAATTTCATAGCCCATGCTTAGATGAATTTGATGACTTTATGGCTAGACAAGAAAGTTTTAATGTTTATGTTGGTAGAGAAATAAAGAATAACGCTTTCGAGATAGGACGTGTGAGTGATTTTATGGCTAGAGTTAAAGGTGATCTTAAACTCATTGGCAAATATGCTTCTATGGTTGCTACTCAAGCTGAGCAAGTACTTAAAGCTCAAAATGATTTGCTTGATGAATTAAATAATAAACCTGATTTTGATGTTAGAGTGGCTACTAGAATTGGTAGAATGACTCAGGAACCTTTGTATCCTGAAGGCCACTAATGGAGTCATGTACCTAGGGTAGGGTCACAGACCTGATCTAAGTGCCCTGCCTAAAGACACCCTAAGAAGAGATCGCCTTCCAGTCGACCTACGAGGAACTCACTCGACTGACTTGAAGGACTCGACCACGAAGACTCACTCGACCACCAGAAGATCAAGAAGCACTCTGCACTGCAACGGTCTGTAATTAAGTAGTCTTTATGATAGTTAAGACACTTTATGTGGGGCGTTACCAGTAATGCCCCGGACTTAATGCACCTTAAACCCTCTCCTACGTGGGCTGGCTGGGGTCCTGGCGCACTCTATATAAGCCACCCCCTCCACAGGTAGAAGGGTTCGGCACCTTGTAATCCATATACGCATAATCCACTCGACCGCCTCGGGGCTCCGAGACGTAGGGCTTTTACTTCCTCCGAGAAGGGCCTGAACTCGTACATCTCTTGTGTTTACAACCTCTCCATAGCTAGGACCTTGCCTATCCATACCTACCCCCCACTCTACTGTCAGACTTAGATCCACGACAGTTGGCGCCCACCGTGGGGCGGGTGTTTTAGCGATTTTGTGGAGAAGTTGCGATTCTTCCAAGTACTTTCATCATGGTGGCTGCTAGAGTTTTGGTCGAGGGTCGAGAGATCCGTCTCGGTGCTCTCACCTTCGTCGCCGACGACTCCGCCTGGCTCCAGGAGGCTCCACTCGACGTCGATGCGCTCCCCATCCGCGGTGCGACGCATTTTCGCGCATGTGTCCGCGGCGTTCTGCTGCAGCAGTCGTCGACCCCATATCGGTCGACTCCCCTATTGACCACCCTCCCAGTCTCCCGCCAGCGCAAGTGCTCGGGTCGGTCGAGGCTTCAGCGGTGGGTGAGACACGCGGTGGCTCGCCAGACGGCCACCACCCAAGTTGCGGCAATCGAGCCCGACGAATCTCTTTACGGCCTGTTCGATCTGTCGACTGGCTCCATAGAGACTGCATCCGAATGCGATAGCAGTGATCCAGCGGCGGAAATCCTGATGGTCGACGGGCCTCGCAGCCCCCCTGGCTTCGCCCGTGATGGTGGGGCAGACAACGGAGGCGACCCTGCACGAGACCACGAAGAGTACCAGCCCGAGCCACTCGACTCTCTGCAAAGAGAAGAACTTCGCCACAGGAACATGGATGCCCTGCATACTCCCATCGCAGGAGAAACCCCCGAGGCTCGCGCCTTGGAGGAGGCACGTTTGGCCAATTTGGCCGAACGCGCTCGCCTGGAGAATCTTCAGCGAGCACTCGACGAGCACGCGCGGCAACGAGTTCCCGACGCCAGTCGACGTCAACTCTTCCCGCCGACTCAGGTATATCGAACCCCAATCCAGAATTTGGCAGCTGCGACCCGTATAGCAGAGTCCATCCAGCCCTCTCAGTCGGAGGCTGGCAGAGGCTTGATGCAGATCAGGGATCTGCTCCGGGCAGCAGGAGATCAGAATTTGGCAGTGTCGCAGTCGCGCAACAGAATTAACAGTCGATCCGTCGCTGCGAATACGGTTCAGTCGGCTCACAGTCCCAGATCGCCTCCGCGGCGTGAAGGGCGCGAGAATCGGCGAGACCAATACGGTGACCAACTCGACCGAGATGATAGGCGTCGAGTGCCCAATTCCCCTCCGAGGGGTGGGTCTTACGCTCCTCGGCAGCAAGATGACAGACGTCAGCTCAGTGCGGGGCGAAGAGTTCCAGTCGACCCCAGAGAACCAGGCTTCGACGCGCGATCCATTATCGTGCAAGGCTTGGTCGACCGGAACAGATCCCATCGAGGTGGACTCGACAGAGATGCGCCCACGAGCAGTCGACTGCACGTTTCCGGCCCGGAATGTTTCAGCAGAGCTATCAGAGCCGCAGTGATTCCTCCCAATTTTAGGTTGGCAACAGGAGTCAGCAAGTTCACCGGTGAGTCTAAGCCTGAAACTTGGCTTGAGGACTACCGAGTGGCAGTTCAGATTGGTGGTGGGAATGACGAGGTGGCCATGAAGCATTTGCCCCTCATGTTGGAAGGTTCTGCCAGAGCGTGGTTGAATCAGTTACCTCCTAGCAGCATTTACACTTGGGAAGACCTGTCCCGAGTGTTCGTCAGAACGTTTGAAGGAACTTGTAAGCGACCGGCTGGATTAACGGAGCTGCAAGTCCGCGTGCAGAAGACCAATGAGACTCTCAGGGAGTATATTCAGAGATGGATCACTTTGCACCATACTGTGGAGAATGTGTCTGGTCATCAGGCAGTCTGCGCCTTCAAGGATGGTGTCAAGAACAGAGAATTGAGTTTGAAATTTGGTCGAACCGGTGACATGACCTTGAGTCGGATGATGGAAATTGCTACCAAGTACGCCAACGGTGAAGAAGAAGACCGACTCCGAAGCGGCAAGCACAAGCCGAGTCAGTCGGAGAAGGGAAACACCAGTCGGAAACAGAAGCGGAAGGCTGAACCGGCAGCTCCTGGAGAGGCTCTGGCCATGACTCAGGGAAAGTTTAAAGGGAAACCAAAAGGATCCTGGAACCCTAAGAAGGTAAAGGATAAAGAAGGGAACGACGTGATGGATATGCCGTGTCACATCCACACGAAGAAAGACGAAGAGGGGAATATCATTTACCCAAAGCATACCACTCGCCAATGTCGACTCCTAATCCAGCAGTTTCAAGGAAAACAGTCTAAAGACAAGGAAAAGGAGTTAGACAAGGCCGAAGACAAAGAGGACAGTGAGGAAGGATATCCGTATGTCAACTCCACTCTGATGATCTTTGCAGATGTGGAAAGCAAGAGTCGATTGAAAGTCATTAACCGCGAGGTGAACATGGTTACCCCAGCAAAAGCAAATTATCTGAAATGGTCCCAAACACCCATCACATTCGACCAATCTGATCACCCAACTCATATTGCCACCCCTGGGAGGCAAGCTTTAGTGGTTGATCCAGTTGTCGAAGGCACTCGACTGACAAAAGTGCTGATGGACGGTGGTAGCGGGCTGAATTTGTTGTATGCAGACACACTGAAAGGAATGGGCATTCCGATGTCCCGACTGAGCACCAGTAACATGAGCTTTCATGGAGTTATACCAGGGAAGAAAGCCGAGTCACTCGGCCAAATAGCTCTGGACGTGGTGTTTGGTGATTCGAAACATTTTCGCAAAGAGAAGTTGACGTTTGAGGTCGTGGATTTTCAGAGTGCATATCATGCCATTTTGGGGAGACCAGCTTATGCACGGTTCATGGCTCGACCATGTTACGTGTACCTCAAATTGAAGATGCCCGGCCCCAAAGGAGTGATCACTATCACCGGTGATCGAAAAAAGGCAGAAGAGTGCTTTCAGAAGGGCTCAAAGATTGCTGATTCCCAGGTGACAGCGGTCGAGTTTGAAGAATACAAGCAAAACGCATATCCGAGTGATTTGCCGCGATCCAAGAAACCCGCCACAGAATCTGCATTTCAGTCGTCCGGTGAGACGAAGCCTGTTCACATTCACCCGACCGACCCCGATGCAGCACCGACCCACATCTCCACAACACTCGACCCGAAATAGGAAGAAGCGCTCATCCAGTTCCTCCGTGAGAACTGGGACATTTTTGCATGGAAGCCCGCTGACATGCCAGGTGTTCCCAGGGGACTGGTTGAGCATCGCCTAAGAGTCGACTCATCAGCAAAACCAGTCAAAGAGCATCTTCGGCGGTCCGCCGTCTAGAAGAGAAAAGCCATTGGTGAGGAAGTGGCTCGACTGTTGGCGGCAGGATTTATCCGAGAGATATACCACTCCGAGTGGCTCGCTAATGTCGTCATGGTTCCTAAGAAGGACAAGTCGCTCGGAATGTGCATTGATTTCAAGCACATCAACCGGGCCTGCCCGAAAGATCATTTTCCTCTCCCTCGCATAGATCAAATTGTTGACTCGACCGCGGGATGTGAGAGATTGTCTTTTCTAGACGCCTACTCCGGGTACCACCAGATCCGTCTGTACGGACCCGACGAGGTAAAAACAGCTTTCATCACTCCATTCGGGTGCTTCTGCTATATCACCATGCCATTCGGCCTCAAGAATGCCGGAGCCACATTTATGCGAATGATTCAGAAGTGTCTACTCACTCAAATCAGTCGGAATGTGGAAGCGTATATGGATGATATCGTCGTCAAGTCACGAAAAGGTTCCGACCTGCTCGCTGACCTCGCCGAAACATTTGCCAACCTCAGAAGGTATGATATCAAGCTCAATCCATCAAAGTGCACATTCGGAGTTCCTGGTGGCAAGTTACTCGGTTTTCTCGTTTCCGAGGGAGGGATCGATGCTAATCCAGAAAAGATCGGCACTATTCTCCGAATGAAACGCCCTGTGCGAGTGCACGATGTCTAGAAGCTTACTGGATGCTTGGCCGCATTAAGTCGATTCATCTCACGACTCGGTGAAAAGGCATTGCCTCTTTACCGACTGATGAAGAAGGCAGACAAGTTCGAGTGGACTCCAGAAGCTGATGCAACGTTTGCCGAGCTAAAAGCTCTGCTCTCCACCCAGCCGGTGCTTGCTGCTCCAATCAGCAAAGAGCCTCTATTGCTTTATATCGCAGCCACAGGACAAGTCGTCAGTACAGTGCTTACGGTCGAGTGGGAAGAGGAAGGAAAAGCTTTCAAAGTTCAGCGCCCAGTGTATTATTTGTCTGAAGTCTTGACTCCATCCAAGCAGAGATACCCTCATTATCAGAAGCTTGTGTGTGGAATATACATGACCATAAAGAAGGTTGCTCATTATTTCTCTGATCATTCCATCACAGTCGTCAGCGACGCTCCACTATCAGAGATTTTGCACAACAGAGATGCAACTGGTCGAGTGGCGAAATGGGCGATTGAACTTCTTCCCCTTGATATCAAGTTTGAGGCAAAGAAAGCCATTAAGTCCCAGGCAATAGCAGATTTCCTCGCCGAGTGGATTGAACAGCAGCAGCCGACTGAAGTTCACTCGGAGCATTGGACCATGTTTTTTGATGGCTCTAAGATGTTGAATGGTTCCGGTGCTGGGGTTGTCCTAGTTTCCCCCAGAGGAGATAAGCTCAGATATGTGCTCCAGATTCACTTTGATTCCTCCAACAATGAGGCAGAGTATGAGGCCCTCTTATACGGATTGCGCATGGCCATTTCACTCGGCGTCCGTCGCCTGATGGTCTATGGCGACTCGGATTTAGTGGTCAACCAAGTGATGAAGGAGTGGGACGTGAGAAGCCCAGCCATGACTGGATACTGCAGTGCAGTGAGGAAGCTGGAAAAGAAGTTCGAGGGGTTGGAGCTCCATCATATACCCCGACTGAAAAATCAAGTAGCTGATGATCTAGCAAAGATAGGTTCCAAGAGAGGGGCCATTCCGAGTGGTGTGTTCTTGGAGCATATACGCACTCCGTCAGTCAAAGAAGACCCTTTCATCGAAGAAGCTCCACAGCCCAAGAGTGCCACAGATCCGACTGAGGTTGAAGTCCCAGCAGTAGTCGACTTGGTCATGGAGGTCTTGGTGGTCATTCCCGACTAGACAGTTCCGTATATCGCGTATATCCTGAGAAAAGAGCTCCCGGAGGATGAGGAAGAGGCTCGACAGATCGTCCGTCGATCTAAAGCCTTTACCGTAATCAAAGGACAGCTATATAGAGAAAGCGCGACTGGACTTGGTCAGAAGTGCATAACACCAGAAGAAGGTCGAATCATCCTTAATGATATCCACTCGGGAACCTGTGGTCATCATGCGTCCTCTCGGACCATCATGGCCAAAGCATACTGAGCCGGATTTTACTGGCCAAAGGCGAATGAGATGGCAAAGGAAATAGTGGATAAGGGCGAGGGATGTCAGTTCTACTCGAATATGTCGCACAAGCCTGCATCAGCTCTGAAGACCATTCCACTCGTCTGGCCTTTCGCAGTATGGGGGTTGGACATGGTTGGTCCTTTGAGAACAGGGCGAAGTGGCTTCACGCATGTACTGGTGGCAGTCGACAAGTTCACCAAGTGGATTGAGGCTAAACCAATCAAGAACCTTGACGCCGGTGCTGCTGTTAGCTTCATCAGGGAACTGATATTCAGATATGGAGTCCCGCACAGCATCATTACGGATAATGGTTCGAACTTTGACTCGGAAGAATTCAGGGATTTCTGCAACTCTCAAGGCACACGAGTCGACTACGCTTCGGTCGCCCATCCGTAGACGAATGGACAAGCAGAGCGAGCCAATGGCCTGATTCTCAAGGGATTGAAACCCCGACTGATGCGTGATCCCAAGCATGCAGCTGGAGCTTGGGTCGACGAACTTCCCTCAGTGCTTTGGGGATTGCGGACCACACCTAATCGGTCGACCGGAAGAACTCCATTCTTCTTGGTCTACGGAGCTGAAGCAGTCTTGCCGAGTGATCTTATCCACAATGCTCCTCGAGTTGAGATCTACAACGAAGCAGAAGCTGAACAAGCGCGGCAGGACGCAGTCGACCTTTTAGAGGAAGAAAGGGAGATGGCTCTGATCCGATCGACCATCTACCAACAAGATTTGCGTCGTTTCCACGCCAGAAATGTGAGGGGTCGAGCCTTCCAGGAAGAAGATTTAGTTCTCCGAGTGGATCAGAAGAAACCACACAAGCTTGCTCCTTCTTGGGAAGGACCCTTCATCGTCACCAAAATTCTCCACAACGGGGCGTACCGTCTTTACAACGTCGAACATAATATCGACGAGCCCCGAGCTTGGAACGCAGAACTACTCCGCCCATTCTACACTTAAGTTTATCACTCGGATGAGTTGCAATAAAGTACTCCTGTAGTTCATGGATTTCAAAATAATAGTGTCATAGTTCCTCCATAATTTTTGTCACTTTTTATTTTTGTCCAATAAAATTTTCCCCTCAGTGGGTGACTTAGCCGCGAATCCGTTTCGCCTAAGTTTGTAACAATCCTTACCGAGTGGTGAGCCAGACTCCCACTCGGAGGCTTAGCTGCGAATCCGTTTCGCCTAAGATTAAATAAAATCCTACCGAGTGGTAAGCCAGACTTCCACTCGGAGGCTTAGCTGCAGTCCAAGTACTCGCCTAAGATATAAAAATCCTACCGAGTGAAGAGCAAACCTCTCACTCGGGGGCTTAGCAGCAGCCCAGTGCTCGCCTAAGTTATAAAAATCCTACCGAGTGGTAAGCCAGACTTCCACTCGGGGGCTTAGCAGCAGCCCAGTGCTCGCCTAAGTTATAAAAATCCTACCGAGTGGTAAGCCAGACTTCCACTCGGAGGCTTAGCAGCAGCCCAGTGCTCGCCTAAGTTATAAAAATCCTACCGAGTGGTAAGCCAGACTTCCACT
>NC_057813.1:483508002-483529308 GCF_018294505.1 Triticum aestivum
GATATAAAAAATCCTACCGAGTGAAGAGCAAACCTCTCACTCGGGGGCTTAGCTGCAGTCCAAGTACTCGCCTAAGTAATGAAAATCCTACCGAGTGAAGAGCAAACCTCTCACTCGGGGGCTTAGCTGCAGCCCAGTGCTCGCCTAAGTAATGAAAATCCTACCGAGTGAAGAGCAAACCTCTCACTCGGGGGCTTAGCTGCAGCCCAGTGCTCGCCTAAGTTGTCAAAATCCTACCGAGTGAAGAGCAAACCTCTCACTCGGGGGGGCTTAGCTGCAGCCCAGCGCTCGCCTAAGTGGATTAAGGAATAAGTCGACTGCAGTGAGCGTCTTGCTTTGAACCTGCAAAAGACATTTCGAGCCAAAAGCAATCATATTCAAACACCAAATTCAAGTTCAGATCGATACCTAAAGGAACCTAAAGTGCTCAGGCGCTAAGCCTATTAAGGTTTATCGGTTACAACTCCACTCGGCATACCGAGGCAAATTTAAAGCGTCGAGCTTAGAAGAAGTTTTTTACCCCTCCTGTGGAGGGCTGGAAGGTGCAACAAACTCATCAAGATCAATTCCATCTGCGATCCGAGTGGCAGCAGCAAGGAAAGTTTCCATAAAGGACCTGAAGTCGTGTTTCTTGGTGTTGGCCACCCGGAGGGCAGCCAGCTTGTCTTCTCGCGCATCTTTGCAGTGGACTCGGGCCAGACACAGAGCAACATCTGCACCACACCGAGCCGAGGACTTTTTCCACTCCTGCACTCGACCAGGGACAGCGTTCAAACGAGCCATCAGCGACTCGAGGTCGTTCTGGAGTGTCTCCCCGGGCCAGAGCATTGAGTCGATGCGAGATGTGGCGACCTTCAGCCTTGCAAGATAGTCCACGGCAGCTGCAACACGGGACTCCAGTCGGAAAACATTCATGGCAACTTCGTCGTTCACCGGAGAATTGACGGGGTCAAGGTTTGGTTCCAGCCGGCTAGTCTCTTCTTCAAAGTTTTGACAAAATTCTGCAAGGACGATCACCGAGTCAAGGCAATGGTCGAATGAAAAAACCACAGTTGAAAATGATTGTTGAAGGTTTACCTTCAAGCATAAGAAACAGCTTCTTGGCAAGACCACTCAGGAAGACCTCCAGATCATTTTTCTTACCAAGAACAGCTTTCAGAGTAGCATTTTCTTGCTCAAGCTTTGTGACTGAAGCTAACTTCTCGTCAACAAGCTTGATCTTCTCAGCTAGTTCAAGGTCTTTTTTCCTTTGGGCCTCCCTCACCTTACCTGCAAGTTACAGCAAGATTAGATTTTGAAACAAATGAAGGGAAAAAGCAGTCGTCGAGGTCTCACCAAACATACCTTCGGTCTCCTCCTTTGCCTTCGTCAGATTCTCCTGAACCAGTTTCAAATTCAGCTCGAGCTGGATGTGCTTATTCTCCAGTTCAGTGTAGCGAGCCGCAAGGTCACAGGAGTTCTGCGAAGAACCAATCGACTAAATGTCAAAATATAATTCGCTTCCGAGTGGAAAAGGAAAAATCATGCGTTTCTAAGACTACAGCCGAATACAAGCATTCGACCGTAGTCTCGGGGACTACACCCAGTGGGTGCACTCGGCGTGCCCCTACTGATCCTAGTGAAGACAGAGTCGACCAGTCGACCGGTTTGCGAAATCCAGTCGCCATAGTCGAATGACGGAAAGACTGAAATTATAAGGCCTAAGGCCGACTGCCAGCAGTCGACCTTAGCCTTGGGGACTACACCCAGTGGGTGCACTCAGCGTGCCCCCACCGGTTTGCGAAATCCATTCTCCATAATCGAATGACGGAAAGACTGAAATTATAAAGCCTAAGGCCGACTGCCAGCAGTCGACCTTAGCCTTGGGGACTACACCCAGTGGGTGCACTCAGCGTGCCCCCACCGGTTTGCGAAATCCATTCGCCATAATCGAATGATGGAAAGACTGAAATTATAAATCCTAAGGCCGACTGCCAGCAGTCGACCTTAGCCTTGGGGACTACACCCAGCGGGTGCACTCAGCGTGCCCCCGCTAACACGGAGTTTAAATCGACACACCCAGTGGGTGACTACTATAAATTCTGGAAAGAAAAGTTTTTGATAGCATATCCTAACAGAACAAACGGTGATCGACTGACCTGAACATTGCTTTGGAGGGCGGAACTGGCGTCGTAAGCTGCCTGGCTCGCATCCCGGATGGTCTTCAACTGCTCCATCATGATCCCTGCCTGGCGTATCGCCTCCTTCGCTGCGCCAGCTTGGTCCTCTAGGACATGGTGCATCGTGAAGAGGGAGAGCTGCAGAGCACTCGTCAGTGGATCTGCGAAGGACACAGTGTGTCGAGTGGTGTTCTCCTCCTCCGCGACCAGAGTCTTAGGCACCGTCACATCCTGGGGCACCCTGCTGGCAGACGCTTTCCTTCTCATTCTGTGCTTCAGCGGTTCCTCATCTTCATCATCATCAGGGAGAGTGATAACAACATTGGATGGAGCTACAAAAAAGAATCAGAATTAGAGATTATGAGTCAGTCGACTAGAAACGGGGTTAAGAGTATAGTACCAGGTTTTGAGGTTGCTGCGTCCTCCATCTCATGATCGTCAGCCCGGGCTGAGGTCTCAGAAGTAGCAGCACTACAACTCCAAAGAGTCAGTCGACTAACTCCAGCGCCAACCAGAGATAAAGTTCACGCAAAACAAGAAGACTTAAGCAACATGATTACCCTGATATGGTGGGGATGGACACCTTCATCTTTGGCAGGTGCTTGGTCGGCTTTGATGGGGCCGCCCTGGGCTGCTTCGACGCCTTTTCAGTCGGCGCCGGAGAGGTGGTCCGAGGACGCTTGGTCGACTGTGTAACAGTCGCAACCCCCTTGCCACATTCAGTCGCAGGGTCATGGACAAGTTTCGACCGCCTTTCCGAGCGCGGTGGTGCGACCTCCTCCTCCTCCTCCTCTTCCTCATCCTCATCGTCATCATCATCATCGTCATCATCATCATCATCATCCTCAGCGGCGTCCGAGTCCCACTCCTCCTCCTGGCTCTCGCCCCCGCTCGCTTCTCCCTCCTCGGTCGGAGCCTGTGCTCCATTGGGCATCGAGTACAGCTCAGTGAGGGCCTGATAGACATCAAGACAAAGATCAGTCGACCGATCGGCAGAGAAAATAGAAATAAATGCAACGAGAATACAATGACATACCTTGTTTGGATCACTGTGGCTGTCGAGTGGAGGAATCCTTCTGGCTCCGCGAGGGTTATCCTTGTTCCCAGTAACAGCGGCCATCCACCTTTCCAGAGTGGCATCGTCGACTGCTTCTGGATTGACCCGAGTCACATCCTCAGTCCCGCAGTACAACCACATGCAATGGCTCCGGAACTAAAGATGCTGGATACGGCATCTAAGAAAAGCCTCCAGGAGATCCATACCCGTCACTCCCTCTCGAACCAACTGAACTGCACGCTCCATCAGCATCTTCACGTCAGCTTTCTCCTCTGGAATCACCTTCAGAGAGGAGGACTTGTTCACTCGACCCATGGTGAACTGAGGGAGTCCACTCGACTGCCCCGGCGTCGACTGATCCTGGCAGTAGAACCAGGTCGACTGCCAGCCTCTGACTGACTCGGGAAATGTCATGGCTGGGAAGGTGCTCTTGTTCCTCATCTGGATCCCCAGACCCCCACACATTTGGACAACTCGGGTTTTTTCATCGCCTGGGCTCGCCTTCTTCACGGTCTGAGAGCGACACGTGAATATGTGCTTGAACAAGCCCCAATGTGGTCGACAACCCAGAAAACTCTCACACATGGACACAAATGCGGCAAGATAGGCGATAGAATTCGGGGTGAAGTGGTGGAGTTGCGCTCCAAAGAAGTTCAAGAAACCACGGAAGAAAATGCTCGGCGGCAAAGAAAATCCGCGGTCGACATGGGTAGCCAGAAGCATGCACTCACCCTCTTCCGGCTGGGGCTGCCACTTTTTCCCTGGAAGCCTCGCAGCTCCATGAGGGATCAGGCCCTCGTTGGCCATGTCGAGGAGATCCTTCTCCGTGATGGTCGACTGGATCCAATCTCCCTGGACCCAGCCTTTCGGCAGGCGAGATCTAGACGAAGACCCGCCACGACTGGTGGATCTCCCCTTCGCCTTCTCCGTCGCCGACGCCTTCTTCGCGCGTTCCAACGCCACCGTCTTCTCCTTGACCATGGCTGCCGGCGGGACGCGCGAGGGGAAGTTGTGCGGAGGCGAGAGCGAGCGTGTTGGGCGGAGACGAAGAGAACAGAGAGAGAATGCCAAGGCACTGTTCAGAAAACCCTCGCCGGGCGCATTTATAAGATCCCTTCCGAGTGGATGACAGGTGGGCCCGGTCGATCTAATCATATCCTAAACAGTTACGCGGACGTGATACGTGGCGAAAAAAGTGGCACGGGGATCGAGGCGTCTATGCCCTGTCCCATCCGAGCACCGTGGTCCGCCCCGCTTCGCGCGCTTCCCCAAATTTCGCATCCCGCGGAATCCGCAAACGGCAAATCGGTCTGCCAAACGCGGGATTTCCTGCGATCCGTCGCTCGGAAATCGGCGAAGTCCAAAAAGATCACTCGACGAAGGAAAGGAATGGATCGAGTCGACTGAAGAAAAGTTGTGCACTATCAACAAAGATATTTTTTGGTTCAAAACAACGCACGACCAGTGTACGAAAGCTAATCGGAAACAACATCAACTCCTTCATCACTCAAGCCTCAATCCATTCGGGGGCTAATGATGGAGTCATGTACCTAGGGTAGGGTCACAGACCTGATCTAAGTGCCCTGCCTAAAGACACCCTAAGAAGATATCGCCTTCCAGTCGACCTACGAGGAACTCACTCGACTGACTTGAAGGACTCGACCACGAAGACTCACTCGACCACCAGAAGATCAAGAAGCACTCTGCACTGCAACGGTCTGTAATTAAGTAGTCTTTATGATAGTTAAGACACTTTATGTGGGGCGTTACCAGTAACGCCCCGGACTTAACGCACCTTAAACCCTCTCCTACGTGGGCTGGCTGGGGTCCTGGCGCACTCTATATAAGCCACCCCCCTCCACAGGTAGAAGGGTTCGGCACCTTGTAATCCATATACGCATAATCCACTCGACCGCCTCCGGGCTCCGAGACGTAGGGCTTTTACTTCCTCCGAGAAGGGCCTGAACTCGTACATCTCTTGTGTTTACAACCTCTCCATAGCTAGGACCTTGCCTCTCCATACCTACCCCCCACTCTACTGTCAGACTTAGATCCACGATAGCCACCCTAAGAGAATCGAGCAAGATTCTCAGAGAAACAATTTAAGAGGCATGTAGTTCTTCCAAAAAGAAGAAAAAGAAAAACGACATGACTTTGCATGCTTCTAGTGAACCTGTTGTAGACACACCTGAGAATCCCAATGACATTTCTATTTCTGATGCTGAAACACAATCAGGTGATGAACATGAACCTAGCGATAATGTTAATGATAATGTTCATGTTGATGCTCAACCTAGCAAAAATAATGAAGAAGAAGCTGAACCTGTTTGTTGATCTTGATAACCCACAATCAAAGAATCAAGGTTATGATAAGAGAGATTTTATTGCTAGGAAGCACGGTTAAGAAAGAGAACCATGGGTTCAGAAACCCATGCCCTTTCCTCCTAAACCATCCAAGACAAAGGATGATGAGGATTTTGAGTGTTTTGCTGAAATGATTAGACCTATCTTCTTACGTATGCGCTCAACTGATATGCTTAAAGTAAATCCTTATGCTAAGTATATGAAGGATATCATTACAAATAAAAGAAAGATACGGGAAGCTGAAATTTCCACCATGCTTGCTAATTACACTTTTAAGGGTGGAATACCAAAGAAACTTGGAGATCCGGGGGTACCAACTATACCATACTCCATTAAAAGAAATTATGTCAAAACTGCTTTATGTGATCTTGGAGCCGGTGTTAGTGTTATGCCTCTCTCTTTATATCGTAGACTTGAATTGAATAACTTGACACCTACTAAAATATCTTTGCAAATGGCTGACAAATCAACTGCTATACCTGTCGGTATTTGTGAGGATGTGCCTGTTGTGGTTGCAAATGTCACTATCTTAATGGACTTTGTTATTCTTGATATTCCTGAGGACGATAGTATGTCGATTATCCTTGGTAGACCTTTTTTGAATACTACAGGGGCTGTTATTGATTGCAACAGAGGCAATGTCACTTTTCATGTTAATGGTAATGAGGATACGGTACACTTTCCGAGGAAACAATCTCAAGTTCATAGCATCAATTCTATTGGAAAAGTTCCAACTATTATTATTGGAGGTTTTGAATTTCCTCTCCCTACTGTCAAGAAAAAATATGATATTCTTATTGTTGGGGATGTTCATATCCCCGTTGAGGTAACTTAGTGTTATTCGAAATTTCTCTGGTTCTGTGTTATTCGGAATGAGTTTGTTAACAAGACTTGATCAACCTTGTTAGTGGATTCATTTTGATGATCATGAGATGGATGAAACTAGAAGGCACAACCTTCCGTACCCTCTTTTTACTTTCTGTTATTTAGATTAAATAAAGCAAAAATAGTATTATCCGTCTTTTTTCTGATTTATCTATGCAATAAAAATATCCCGAAAATAAAAGTGCTCCAAATGCCCAGCAAATTTAGTATGATTTTTTATGGAATATTTGAGGATTTTAGGCACTGAATCACTGCAGGAGGGGCAAGCACCAGGCCACGAGAGTGGACGGTGCGCCCACCCCCCTAGGCGCCCCCCTATCTCGTGGGCCCCTGGTGGGCCCCCTCCACTTATTCCAGCACTCACACACTCCATCTTCTTCCCAAAAAATCACCATCCAGCTCAAGCACGAGTTCTAGCTCATTTTGCTGCGATTTTCGATCTCCTTGCTCAAAGCTCCTTTCACAAAACTGCTTTGGGAGATTGTTGCTTGAAAAAGAATTATGTCTAGGAGAATGTACCAAGGTGGTTCCTTAGTAAAGAAAGGACCCATGATTGCTATACATGAGCAAGACATTGAACTACCGAGGGACGCAGAAGTACGAGCTTGTGAGTGGCCATCTGATGATTTTATGGTCGAAGCAGGCTTTAAGGAGGAATTTGACGCATATGTGCATAATGCCGAACTAGAGGACTTCTTACAACATAAGTGTCCTCACTACCGTCAATTGACTGATTCATTTGTGCGAAGGTTTGAATATAAATGTACACATAATTCTCCGAGTGTCCTATTTGATATCTATGATACATCTTATAACATGGACTTGAGGATTTTACAACTGCTTGCAAACTTCCACAGTGCGGCAATGTTAATGATCCCCACAAATCTGAATTTAGAGCTTTCCTTGCTAGTATCACTGTGGGAGAATCTAGGGATATTACACAAGCTACCATAGGGAGCATTCATTTTCCTGCTATACATTATTTTGCTCTTTTCATTGGTACATGCATTAACGGTAAAGATGAAGCATGTCATATGTGTGTCCCTGATCTTTGTGTCCTCAAGAGTGTTGTGTTAGGTTGTAAAGATTATAACTTGGGGGCAATAGTTGCATGTAGGTTGCATAAAAATGGTAGAGCTGGAGATTTATTTGGAGGAATTTATGCGACCCGTCTGGCTAATTATCTTGGTATAGCCCCACGAGAGGGGGATATGATGTTGCCTCCTGCTTATTTAGATTATGACGCTATGGTCCAACATCATTTTCTTACGAGGAATGAACAATTCCTCCAATATCGACTAATCTTTGACAGACGTAGCATTGTTCATGTTACTCTTCCTGCTCCTTCCCTTTTTGATTACCAGGCAAAAGGAAGATATGTTGTTACCAGGGAGGAAGCAGTTGAACATGAGGGGAGAGCGGAGGCGGCTCGCCAACATGCCGCAGCTTAGGAGGCATTTTCTACTGCATCTTGGTACGACCCCAGTTACAACTATGGATATCAGCCAGGCTACCCTTGGCATTAGACCAACTTAGGCCAAAAGCCTAAGCTTGGGGGAGTACGTATTTCTCACCGACTTTACATTCATGTTCACACACTATTTTAGTCGTCGGTGCTCATACTCTTTCATTGTATTATCCATTGCTAGTTTAATTTTCTTTTTCTATTTTTATTCTTGTGTGTTTGATAAACCTTAAGAAAAACCAAAAAAAATAGTTAGTTTAATTTCCATGCTTGTAGTAGAGTTAAAATGAAAACCCGAAAAGATTTCTCGTTCTTCTTTTTACTTGTTGGGAACTTTCCTGTGTAAATAGCTTTATTTTCTTTTTTTATTTCCTTTGGAGGTCTAGAGTAGAAGACCATATTGAAAATGCTTAGTGGCTCTCATATGCATGACTGTTTATTTAACTTAGAGACCATATTACTTTGTCTTCTCTCTTGGGTTGAATGCTTGCAGATTCCAGCTTAGTCCAATGCACGTGCACTATTATTATTATACACATCGTTCGGTCGTGCAAGTGAAAGGCAATATGACTATATATGATGGACTGATTGAGATGAGAGAAGCTGGTATGCACTCGACCTCTCTTATTTTTGTAAATATGATGAGTTCATCGTTCCTGATTCAGCTTATTATGAAGTAAACATATTTGCAATGACATTTAGAGATTATAGTTGCTTGTGCCATGCTTGATTAGCTATGAGTTATAATGGTTTACCTTGCGTGCCAACATGCTATTAGAATGATTATGATGTGGTATGATGGGATGGTATCCTTCTTTGAATAAATTGAGTGACTTGACTTGGCACATGTTCACGCATGTAGTTGAAACAAATCAACATAGCCTTCACGATATTTATGTTCATGGTGGTTTATATCCTACTCATGTTTGTACTCGATGTGAATTAATCTTAATGCATGTTTATGACTGTTGTCGCTCTCTCAGTTGGTCGCTTCCCAATCTTTTGCTAGCCTTCACCTGTACTAAGCGAGAATACTGCTTGTGCATCCAAACTCCTTAAACCCCAAAGTTGTTCCATATAAGTCCACCATACCTTCCTATATGCGGTATCTACCTGTCGTTCCAAGTAAATTTGTATGTGCCAAACTCCAAACCTTCAAATGAAATTCTGTTTTGTATGCTTGAGCAGCTCATGTTTCGACTAGGGCTGCCTATATCTTCCATGCTAGGTGGGTTATTCTCAAGAGGAGTGGACTCCGCTCCTCATTCATGAGAAAGGGCTGGTAACCGGGATGCCCATTCCCATGATCCAAAAAGATCAAAGCAAATCAATATAATTAAACAAAACTCCCCCAGGGCTGTTGTTAGTTGGAGGCACTCGTTGTTTCGAGCAAGCCATGGATTGATGCTTGTTGGTGGTGGGGGAGTATAAACTTTTACCATTCTGTTTGAGAACTGCCTATAATACATGTAGTATGGAAGATACAGCCATCTGATAGTTGTGGTGTTGACAGTGAAAGTATGCCACTCAAAATATTATTCTCTATTTTAAAATTGAGCTCTGGCACCTCTACAAATCCCTGCTTCCCTCTGCGAAGGGCCTATCTATTTACTTTTATGTTGTGTCATCACCTTCTTATTAAAAAAGCACCCGCTGGAGAGCACACTGTCATTTGCATTCATTACTATTGGTTTATATTGGGTATGACTTGACTGGATCTCTTTTACCATGAATTACAATGTTTAGTCAGTCCTTCATCTTTAAAGGTGCTCTGCATTTATGTTTTGCGGTCTCAGAAAGGGCTAGCGAGATACCATTTTGTTATATCATGTTATGATTGTTTTGAGAAAGTGTTGTCATCCGAGTTTTATTATTATGGCTCGCTAGCTGATTATGCCATTGATATGAGTGATTGTGAGACCTGAGTGTTATTGTGAGTATGGTTAGTTTATAATATTTGTTGAAACCTGAATGTTGGCTTTGCATGTTTACAACAACAAGAACAAACAGAGTTTGTAAAAGTTTTTCTTTATCACTTTCAGTTTATCAACTGAATTGCTTGAGGACAAGCAAAGGTTTAAGCTTGGGGGAGTTGATACGTCTCCAACGTATCTACTTTTCCAAACACTTTTGCCCTTGTTTTGGACTCTAACTTGCATGATTTGAATGAAACTAACCCGGACTGACGCTGTTTTCAGCAGAACTACCATGATGTTGTTTTATGTGTAGAAAACAAAAGTTCTTGGAATGTCCTGAAAATCCTCAGAGGCACATTTTGGAAAATATGAAAAATACTGGAGAAAGAATCAAGACCAGGGCCCAGACCCTGTCCACGAGGGTGGGGGGTGCGCCCACCCCCTGGGCGTGCCCCCCTGTCTCGTAGGCCCCCTGACGCTCCACCGACCTCAACTCGAACTCCATATATTCCGTTTTGCGGAGAAAAAATCAGAGAGGAAGTTTCATCGCATTTTACGATACGGAGTCACCGCCAAGCCCTAATCTCTCTCGGAGAGCTGATCTGGAGTCTGTTCGGGGCTCCGGAGAGGGGGATTCATCGTTGTCGTCATCATCAACCACCATCACCAATTTCAGGATGCTCACCGCCGTGCGTGAGTAATTCCATCGTAGGCTTGCTGGACGGTGATGGGTTGGATGAGATTTACCATGTAATCAAGTTAGTTTTATTAGGGTTTGATCCCTAGTATCCACTATGTTCTGAGATTGATGTTGCTATGACTTTGCTATGCTTAATGCTTGTCACTAGGGCCCGAGTGCCATGATTTCAGATCTGAACCTATTATGTTTTCATGAATATATGTGTGTTCTTGATCCTATCTTGCAAGTCTATAGTCACCTATTATGTGTTATGATCCGACAACCCCAAAGTCACAATAATCGGGATACTTCTCGAGTGATGACCGTAGTTTGAGGAGTTCATGTATTCACTATGTGTTAATGCTTTGTTCCGGTTCTCTATTAAAAGGAGGCCTTAATATCCCTTAGTTTCCGTAAGGACCCCGCTGCCATGGGAGGGTAGGACAAAAGATGTCATGCAAGTTCTTTTCCATAAGCACGCATGACTATATACGGAATACATGCCTACATTACATTGATGAATTAGAGCTAGTTCTGTGTCACCCTATTTTATAGCTATTACTTGAGGAATCGCATCCGACATAATTATCCATCACTGATCCAATGCCTACGAGCTTTTCACATATTGTGCTTCACTTATTTACTTTTCCGTTGCTCTTGTTACAATTACTACAAAACCCAAAAATATTACTTTTGTTACTGTTACCTTTATTATCATACTACTTTGCTACTAAATACTATGTTGCGGATACTAAGTTATCCAGGTGTGGTTGAATTGACAACTCAACTGCTAATACTCAATAATATTATTTGTCTCTACTTGTGTCGAATCAATAAATTTGGGTTGAATACTCTACCCTCGAAAGCTACTGCGATCCCCTACACTTGTGGGTTATCAGCCGACGATGACTTCTTGGGTCATCAAAAATAGCCACCACATCATCTCGGAATACGCCGAGCGGATGGATCCAATGGAACTTTCGTCTTTAAACGAGCTCCTGGATCGCATCACCGCCTTGGGAGTCGCTATGGACTATGATCGGATTGGGCTTAAACCCGATCAGAGAGAGATTAACTCTTCGCCAGTCACCCATCAAATAGCGGTGGTGGAGGAGCAATGCAGCGACTCTTCCTCTATTTTGAGGACGAACTATGTCCGAATTCCTGAGCTCTCTGAGCCGGATACCTGCTCGTGGGAGGACATGTCCCGAACTCTGAACTTAGAATCGGATAGCGGGCCAGAAAAATTGGGCAACATCCCGGAACTTGAGCTACCAAGTTCGAAAGTTCCTCTGCCCCTCGGTCTCGGATTGGGTCAGGGTTCGGACTTAAATCCACCCACCCACGCAGATACAAGCGATCTTTCCCACATTAGACAACAATCCCAAGAGACAGTACATCACCTTTGGGCCAGATTCCTCCTTGTAATAAGCAAGGTCAAGGACTGTCGCGAGGAAGACGCAATCTCATTCTTTTGCGAAAATTGCACGGACAAGGGAATCCTCAACGCCATAAGTCGCCATGACATATCACACTTCTTTGACTTGGCGGCCATAGTACAGAAGTACTGTGCGATGGAAAGCGCCTGGAAAACCCATACAAAATTCTGGGATCCTCCAGCTCTCAATAAACCCCCCGTCCGAATCAAAAGGGTGCACTGTCGCAGGTCACCCGATCCAATTACAAAGAAACCAAAGCCCACTACAGGGCGTGGAACCGTATAGGAGGGATGGCTCAACAGGCCATGCAAAATTCACACCACACCGGATACCGTACCAACACACAGCCTTAGAGCATGTTGGATACTTCGGCAGGTGGCCAAGAGCGGCGAGGATCTCCTCATTAACAACACCGCAGAGCATCATCCCGCAGAAAACAACAATATGGTGTTGACAGTCTTCGAGACTTTCGCCTCGAATAACAGGCGCAAGAGAGCACTCCGCAGCCTCGCCGACATCTGCCATGTTGCAACAATAAATCCCTGGAACGACACGGCTATAACCTTTAATGCCAGTGACGAACCTCAATTCCAAACAGTCCGAGCACCATCCGCTTTAGTCCTTAGTCCAATTGTGGACGGCTTCCGGCTTACTGAAGTGCTCATGGACGGCGGCGGCAGACTAAACCTCATCTACGAGTAAACTCTCAACAAAATGGAAATAGACAAGAGCCGCATTGAGCAAAGCAGCACGACCTTCCGAGGGATTATCCCTAGTTGGGAGGCACGATGTGCGGGAAAAATCACACTCGATGTGGTATTCGGCATGCCGGAAAATTATAGGTCCGAAGAGATAACATTCCAAGTGGCCCCGCTCAATAGTGGATACCACGCCCTTTTAGGGCAGGACGCATTCACAGGCTTCCAAGCTATACCCCATTACGGGTACATGAAGCTGAAGATGCCCGGGCCCAACGGAATCATCACTCTAGCCAGTGATTCAGATATAGCACTTCACGCCGAAAATAAAATCGCCGCCCTGGCCCTTGAGGCATTATCCGAAGCCCTCGCGTCCGAAGAATTAACTTCATTACGCTCCACAGTGGATAGGGACGATGTGATACTTGATAAACGATCCAAGTCCACCTCTTTCAAACCAGCGGACGAAACCATAAAATTCCAAGTCCACCCAATGGACTCTACAAAAACAGCAACCATCGAGGCATAGCCGAACCATACAATCGATGCTGCATTGAGGGCGTTCTTACGCAAGAATTGGGACATCTTCGCCAGGCACCCTTCAGATATGCCAGGGATCCCATGCAGGCTGAGCGAGCATAGCCTCAACATATTGAAGGGATACAAGCCAGTCAAGCAGACACTATGGCGCTTTTCAGAGCCTAAATGGCAGGCTATGGAGAGGAGCTAGCCAAGTTACTCGAAGCCGGATTCATCAGAGAAATAAAACACCCGGACTAGCTAGCAAACCTTGTGATGGTACCAAAGAAGGATAAATCCTGGTGCCTATGTGTCGATTTCAAGGACCTCAACAAGGCTTGCCCCAAGGATCCCTTCCCTCTCCCCCGCATCGATCAAATAATCGACACTATAGCAGGACACAACTCATTGTGCTTCCTTGACGCATACTCCGAATACCATCAAATCAAGATGGTAGAGTCCGATCAAGTCTCTACGGCATTCATATCCCCATACGGCCCTTTCTGCTTCAACACCATGCCTTTCGGGCTCAAAAACGCCGGTGCAACCTACCAACACATGATTCAGACATACCTGGAAAAACAAATCGGCAAAATAGTTGAGGCATACGTGGACGATGTGGTCATCAAGACCAGACATGTTGAATCTTTAATAGACGACCTAAGGCTCACATTCGACAACCTCCGAACATATGACATCAAGCTCAATCCAAAAATATGCGTTTTTGGCATTCCTACCAGAAAGCTCCTGGGCTTCATCGTTTCCAATAGAAGAATTGAAGCAAACCCGGCTAAAATCCAAACTTTGTCATAGTTGGGTACCCCAGCAGACCTCAAGCAAGTCCAGAAATTAACTGGATGCGTGGCTACCTTAAGCCGATTTATCTCCCGATTGGGAGAAAAGGCACTACCTCTTTATCGCCTTCTTTGACGCACCGAACACTTCGAGTGGACGGATGCGGCTATGGCCGGACTGGAAGAAAGAAAGGCCCTCTTGGCCAGCAACCCTATCCTGGCTGCACCGAACATTGGCGAACCCATGCTGTTATATATAGCTGCAACACACCAAGTTGTAAGCGCAGTGCTCGTCGTCGAACGAGAGGAGGACGGACATAAGTTCCCGCTTCAAAAGCCGGTATACTACGTATCCACTGTCCTCACACCATGCAAGTCACGATACCCACATTATCAAAAGATAGCATACGCGGTCTTCATGGCATCCCGAAAACTACGACACTACTTTCAAGAGTGCTCAATCACGGTGGCCTCAGAAGTACCACTCAACGATATAATAAATAACTACGATGCCACGGGCCGGATTGCTAAATGATCCATCGAGCTCCTCCTGTTCGACATTATATATAAACCACGGCGAGCCATTAAATCACAAGTACTGGCTGAC
Organism: Triticum aestivum; assembly: GCF_018294505.1. NCBI lineage: Eukaryota > Viridiplantae > Streptophyta > Magnoliopsida > Poales > Poaceae > Triticum > Triticum aestivum. The sequence goes on from NC_057813.1 coordinate 483,522,585, forward strand.
TTCGTCGCTGAATGGACAGAGGCCGAACTCCCTAAAGAGTACATCGCATACTCCAATTGGATCATGCACTCTGACGGTTCTAAGATGCTCGCTGGTCTGGGAGTGGGCGTTGTCTTGACAACCCCCACCAAAGATACAATCCACTATGTACTACAAATACTATACACAGACTCCAACAATGCAGCCGAATATGAGGCTCTATTGCACGGTCTTCGGATGGCGGTCTCCATGGGCATTCAATGCCTAGAAGTGCGTGGGGATTCGAACCTTGCAATATCCCAAATAAATGGAGACTTCGACGCCAAGGACCCGAAAATGGCGGCTTGCCATAATGCCGTCCTCAAAATGTCAGCTCGGTTCGAGGGGCTTGGATTTCATCATGTGGTTCGAGAAAAACAATCAAGCGGCAGATATCCTTGCCCGCATCGGTGCTAAGCGCGACCGCGTCCCACCCAACATCTTCTTGGAAAGGCTTTTCAAGCCATCTGTGGTGTGGCAAGGGGAGACCGGCAATACCAGTCCGGATCCGACCACAAGTCCACAACCCCAGATCCCGAACACACTGACATAATCGAAGGCTCCACCACCGAAATAACACCTTCGGCCCACCTAATCATGGCTGTCATCACCCCGTGGACGAAACCCTTCTTAGCCTACCTAAATAGGCAAGAACTCCCCGAGGACAAAAATGAGGCACATTGCATTGTGCGACGCTCTAAAGGCTACAAGGTCCATGAGGGAGAGCTTTATAAGAAAATCGCTACTGGAGTACTTCAAAGATGCATCTCCGAAGAGGAAGGGCGGCAGCTCTTGGCCGAAATTCATGCTGGACTCGGCGGCCACCACGCTGCAGCTCGGGCCCTTGTAAGCAAGGCCTTCCATACAGGTTTCTACTGGCTGACAGCCCGAGCAGACACATAGGACCTCGTCCAACATTGCGTCGATTGCTAGCTCTTCGCCAACCGAAGCCACATGCCACCCATCGCTCTCCAAACAATCCCCATAACTTGGCCCTTTGCGGTCTGGGGGGTCGATATGGTCGGACCCATTGTCGTGGTTCTAAGTCTGACTGTAATGTAGGGGGGTAGGTATGGAGAGGCAAGATCCTAGCTATGGAGTAGTTGTATACGCAAGAGATTTACGAGTTCAGGCCCTTCTCGGAGGAAGTAACAGCCCTACGTCTCGGGGCCCGGAGGCGGTCGACTGGATTATGTGTGTATGAGTTACAGGGGTGCGAACTCTTTACATTGAGGAGGGGGTGGCTTATATAGAGTTCGCCAGACCCCTCCAGCCCTCAGTTATGTAGGGTTTAAGGTACATTAAGGTCGGGCGTTACTGGTAACGCCACAAATAAAGTGCTATGATGACCATTAAAGCTACTCAATGGCCGACCATTTGCATACAGAGTGACTTTAGATCTTCTGGCTGTCGAGTGGTTGCCTTCATGGTCGAGTGTCTTCGAGTCCATCGAGTGGAACGCTTCTGAGTCGATTGACAGGTGGTTTCTTCTAGAGATGTCCTTGGGGAGGGTAGTTTGGACAGGTCCATGACCCTACCCTAGGTACATAGCTTCATCATTAGCCCCTGAATGGATCGAGGTTTGAGTGGGGAAGGAGTTGAGAGCTCTTCCGACCCATTTTGTGTGATATGAGTATATCTTGCTCTGGGTCCATGAACCTAAATAACGACACCAACTTATTTTTCGGTCGCCTTGGTCCATTCTTGGTTTCAGTCGAGTGAATTTCTTTACTTGCAAAGCTCCGAGTGACGGTGTGGAGGAGATCCTCCGTATGACAAGTTGTTCTGCTGCTCGCGGACTTTGCGGGATTCGAATTTTGGGAAGTGCGCGGGGTGGAGGAGGCCGTAGTAATCGGGCGGGATAGGGCGGAGACGCCTCGATCTCCGCGCCACTTTTTTCACCACGTATCACACGCGCGACTGTTGTGGGATTTGACAGGATCGTCTGGGCCTACAGGTCAGTCACTCAGAGGCAACTCCATATAAGCCGCTGTCCCAGGGTTTTTGAATAGTGCACCTTCATTTCTTTTCCTTCCTTCTCGAATTCCTCCGCCACCTCTGCTCTCGTCTCGGTACCGTCGGTCTGTTCGGGCTTCGCCTGCGGCAATGGTGAAGGAGAAGACGGCGGCCCTGGAGCGCGTGAAGAAGGCGTCAGCGTAGGCGAAGGCGAAGAAGTCCGATTGGGGCGGATCTTTCTCGAGGTCTGCCTTGCCGCGGGGCTGGATCCAGGGCGACTGGATGCCCTCAGCGATTCGTCAGGAAGATCTTGATGACTTGGCCGAGGGGGGATTCATCCCTCACGAATCTGTGCGCCTCCCGGGGAACGAGATCGAGCCGCTGCCTCTCGAGGGTGAGTGTGTCCTTATCGCCACTCATGTCGACCGCGGATTCTCCCTGCTGCCTCATCCTTTTTTCCGGAGTTTCTTGAACTTTTTCGGGGCGTAACTCCATCACTTCAGTCCGAATTCCATCGTGTACCTTGCTGCCTTCGTGTCCTTGTACGAGAATTTCTTGGGTTGCCATCCTCATTGGGGCCTCTTCAAGCACATTTTCACTTGTTGTTCTCAGTCGGTTAAGAAAGCCAAGTCGAGTGATGATAGGACGCAAGTGATTCATATGTGCGGGGGCCTTGGGATCCAGATGAGAAGCAAAAGTTGTTTTCTAGCTATGACTCTTCCTGACTCAGTCCGCATGTGGCAGTCAACCTGGTTCTACTTCGAAGACCATCCGACTCCTAGACAGGCGACAGGTCTTCCCCCTTTCTCCCTGAACCGAGCAGAAAAACCTTCTTCTCTGAAAGTGACACTGGAAGAGAAGGCACAAGTCAAAGTGTTGGTTGGTCGAGTGGTTTAGCTTGTCCGCGACGGGGTGACTGGTATGGATTTGTTAGAGGTCTTCCTTAGGAGACATATCCAGCCGCTCCAAGCTCATGACCATCTGATGTGGATGTATTCGGGTCTCGATGACACCAATCGGATTCACCCGGAGGAGGTCGACGAGGCTACGTTGGAGGGGTGGTTGTCAAGTATCACACGGAACAAAGACAACCCCCGAGGAGCCAGGAGGATTCCTCCACTCGACCAATCGTATGAAGTAGATAAGGTCCGATTCTGCATCTCTGACTGTGGCCTTGCTTTCTTCATTCTGTTTGCTTGAAATCAATCGACTGACTTTTGTCTTGTTTGTTGTATTCTAGGCCACTACTGAGTTGTACTCGATGCCCAATGGGGCGCAAGAACAGGCCGAGGAGGGAGAGGCAAGCGGAAGTGAAAGTGAGGAGGAGTGGCAATCTGATGGTGAGGGGGAAGAGGATGACGATGGCTCCAGTGAAGAGGAGGAGGAGGAAGTCAATCATCCTCGCACGGAAAGGCGATCCAAGCTCACCCACGACCCCGCGAGCGAGCGTGGCAAAGCGACTGCACCCGTTGGGCAATTGTCAAAGCGCCCTCGGGCGGCTTCTCCGGCGCCGACTGAGAAAGCGCCGAAGCATCCTCGAGCGGCACCATCAAAGCCGCCGAAGGCCTTTCCCAAGATGAGAATGGCCATTCCCACCATTTTCAGGTAACAGCAGAACTTGTGTTTTCTCGTTTAGCACGAATGAACTCTTGGTCGACTCATTGACTAACCGACTGGTTTCTCAAATCTGCAGTGCTGCTACCTCCGAGACCTCCACCAAGAACAAAGACCAGGAAATGGAAGACGCTGCCACCTCCAACCTTGGTACGCTCTCTGTAGTTTCACTTTTGGTCGATTGGATTTTCAATTTTAACTTTGGATTTTTCCTGTAGTTCCTCCTCATGTCATCGATCTCCCTGATGATGACGACGAGGCGCCACTGAGGTCGAGGAGGAATAGAAAGGCACCGACTGGCAAGACTACTCAGAGTGCATCAGTGCCTGAGACATTGGTTCAAGAGGGTGGCAATATCACTCGGAATTCCGTGTCCTTCATTGTGCCGCTGACGAGTGCCCGGCCTTCGTTGTCGACTACTGACCCGCCCTCCCTTTTCGCCACATACCACGTCCCAGAGGACCAAGCGGTGCTACTAAGGAGGCTATACGCCAGGCGGGGATCATGATGGAGCAGGTGAAGGCGATCCGGGAAGCCAGCCAAGCGGCCTATGATGCTAGCTCAGCCCTTCAGAGCAACGTCCAGGTTAGTTGGTCACCGCTTGTTCTGTTAGGATATGTTATCTGAAGACTTTCTTTCTAATGATCTTTGTATCTGTACACCCACTGGGTGTGTCGATTGAATTTTTGGATTGGTGGGGGCACGCTGAGTGCACCCACTGGGTGTAGTCCCTGAGACTATGGTGGACTGCTGGCAGTAGACTGTAGTCTTTGTATTTTGAATTTCTTCACTCTAACTTCTTCACTCGGTCTGGTCGGACCATGTCGAATGGAATCTTGGAACCAGTGGGGGCACGCTGAGTGCACCCACTGGGTGTAGTCCCCAAGACTATGGTGGACTGCTGGCAGTCGAATGTAGTCTGAAGAACCTGTTTTTTTGGTAGATCATGATGAGACCAAGGCCGACTGCTGGCAGTTAGCTATAGAGCTATAGTTTTAGGATCATAACCTCTTTGTCTCTTTCGGCCGACTGATCGAACCAAGTCGGTAGAACCAGTGGGGGCACGCTGAGTGCACCCACTGGTTGTAGTCCCCGAGACTACTGTTGAATATTTTGATTCGGCTGTAGTCTTAGAAATGTTACGATTTTTCTCTTAGTCACTCGGAAGCAGCCTATCTTTGATGTTTGTCGATTGACCCTTCGCAGAAATCTTGCGAGCTTGTGGCTCGCTATACTGAGTTGGAAAACAAACATATCCAGCTCGACCTTGACTTGAAGCTTGTTCAGGAGAACTTTCAGAAGGCGAAGGAAGAAGCAAAAGGTATGATTGGTGAGAACTTGACAACTGTCTTTATCTTTCTGCCCATTCCTGATTCTGATCTCATTATCATTTTGCAGATAAAATGAAGGAGGCTCTGAAGAAGAAGGACCACGACCTTGCCGAGGCGCAGAAGGCGGCTTTGGACAAAATGAAGCTTGCGGAAGAAAAACTGGCTTTAGTCGGTAAACTTGAAGAGGAGAACGCCAATCTGAAAGCTGCTCTCGACGCGGCTAACAAGGAAGTCAGCCGTCTGAAGAATGATAAGATAGCTCTGAATGACAAGGCTGGTGAACTGGTGGGGAAGAAGAACGATCTGGAGGCTTATCTGGGAGGGCTCGCCAAGAAGTTATTCATCATGCTTGAGGGTAATCTCTCCTACCCGACTGACTTGTAATCATCGACTTATCGTAGAACTGTTGGTTTACCTTTGAATTGTGTTTACAGAATTCTGCCAAAACTTCGAGGAGGAGACCAGTCGAGTGGAGACAAGCTTGGACCCCATTAACTCTCTTGTGAAGGATGAAGCTGCTATGAATGTGCTCTGACTGGAGTCTCTTGTTGCTGGTGTGGTTGACTACCTTGCTCGACTGAAGGTTGCGGCGTCGCGAATCGACACAACACTCTGGCCAGGAGCGACGCTTCAAAATGACCTCGAGTCTCTAATGACTTGGCTGAATGAAGTTCCAGGTCGAGTGCAAGAATGGAAGAAATCTTCTGCCAGGTGCGGCACTGACGTTGCTCTGTCCCTGGTCCGTGTTCATTGCAAGGATGCGCGAGAGGAAAAGCTGGCATCCATCAAAGTTGCCAATACCAAGAAGCACGACTTCCAATCTTTCATGGAGACCTTCATTGCTGCTGCCACTCGGATTGCTGACGGAATCGACTTGGACCAGTTTGTCGCGCCCTCCAGTCCTCCGCCTTAAATTTGCCTCGGAATGCCGAGTGGTTTTGTAACCGATAAACTTTTACAGGCTTGACACCTGAGCACTTTTGAACCCGTAGGATGTTATCTGAACTTGGCTTATTGTTGAATATGCTTGCATTTGCCTTCGAGAGAACTTTGTTCTTCACTCGGAATATACTTTAGTGCTTGAGACGTAGCTCTAAGGTGGAAAATCCAGTCGGCGTGTACCTCATCGCTCTTGCAGGTAGGGATGGGGCACAGATTGCAGTCGACCTGCATTCTTGCGGATCGGGATGGAGTGCATGTTGTATTTGTGGCATAGCTCCGAAGGAGAAGGCAGCAGTCGACCTGCACCTCGTCGTTCTTGCAGAGCGCACGTTGTATTTGTGGCGTAGCTTCGAAGGAGAAGGTAGCAGTCGACCTGCACCTCGTCGTCCTTGCAGAGCGCACGTTGTATTTGTGGCGTAGCTTCGAAGGAGAAGGTAGCAGTCGGCCTGCACCTCGTCGTCCTTGCGGATCGGAATGGATTTCATACTTAGGCAAGTACTGGACTACAGCTAAGCCCCCGAGTGGGAGGGTTGCTCTCCACTCGGTAGGATTTTCGAATACTTAGGCGAGTACTGGACTGCAGCTAAGCCCCCCGAGTGGGAGGTTTGCTCTCCACTCGGTAGGATTTTCAAATACTTAGGCGAGTACTGGACTGCAGCTAAGCCCCCGAGTGGGAGGGTTGCTCTCCACTCGGTAGGATTTCGAATACTTAGGCGAGTACTGAGCTGCAGTTAAGCCCCCGAGTGGGAGGTTTGCTCTCCACTCGGTAGGATTTTCAAATACTTAAGCGAGTACTGGACTGCAGCTAAGCCCCCAAGTGGGAGGTTTGCTCTCCACTCGGTAGGATTTTCAAATACTTAGGC